>NW_027283740.1:50000-55000 GCF_046629955.1 Centroberyx affinis
GCTGCGGGACGAACTCTCCCAGCTCTGAATTTTGGCCCTGAATTATATGTTACATCTCGTTTCTCTAGAAGCCAAAGATCTTCGGTTGCACAGTTGAGAGCTGGTGTTCTCCCTCTGGCCGTTGAGGTTAGTCGATTCAAAAATATTCCTGAGGACAACAGAGCTGTGTGAGCTGTGTGATTTGGGTGAAGTGGAAAGTGAGTCCCATTTTCTTTTGTACTGTACAAATTATGATGACTTAAGAGAGTTACTGTTCCGTGAAATCGTTCGAAAAAACCCTGAAACATTCTGGTGTTCAGATGAGCAAAAACTGAAATGGCTGTTTAATTTTGACGTGTTTAAGTTTGCTAACTTTATCTCAAAAGCCTGGAAAAGAAGGCAAGATAGATAGATAGAACACATATTTTATTAGTTTTAGACACATTTTAGAGTGGCCTTTTATTGTGACCAGCCCAAGGCACACCTGTGCAATAATCATGCTGTTTAATCAGCATCTTGATATGCCACACCTGTCAGGTGGATGGATTATCTTGGCAAAGGAGAAGTGCTCACTAACACGGATTTAAACAAATTTGTGAACAAAATTTGAGAGAAATAAGCCTTTTGTGTGCATAGAAAAAGTCTTACATCTTTTATTTCAACTCGTGAAAAATGGGAGCAAAAACAAAAGTGTTGCGTTTATATTTTTGTTCAGTATAGTAAACTTCTGTCAGTGATTTAGGAGTTCTGCCCGACTCAATGATGGTCTGAAGATCTGAAGGTGAAAGATGCTTTAGTTTCTTAATTTTCTTTCTCTGTTGTTTGACAGTGTACATGCTGTACTCTGGTCCTGGCTTGTTTGAATTTATGGGCTCTTGTAAGCACGACACAATGATAAAATTTCACTCATTCATTCATTCATTCTCAGACGTCTGAAGCCAAGCCGCCTCTCCGATTCCGTCACCTGCTTCTTTCTGCTCCGGTGGGTGAAGGTGAAAGTCAAAGCTTTACCCCCCCCCTCCCCTCCCCCCCCCCCTCTGACTTTAGTGGCTGCACATGCAAAATGAATGCAGAGAGCAGCGTTTATTTACACCCCAGAGGGAGGGATCCAAAGCTTCTGACGGCGGTATCTGTCAAACGCCGCTCAGGACGCCTTCGCCCTGAAGCTACACGGATGGCGGGTGGGGGGGGGGGGGGGGGGGCGGCCACCGGGCGAGCAAAACCCAAAACAGAGCCGTCAGCATCGGGGGTGCAGGAATACTTAACACTGCTGATTTCCAGTTGGGGATTCCCGTTTCACTTTGCCTGCAGCGACAACGTCTCAATTTCACCTTCACCTTGTTGTTTTTTTTTTGGGGGGGGGGGGGGGGGTTTGGGGGGGGGCGGATGACAGAGCGATTTCCCTCTGAGCCGCGGGCGCCGTGGAAATGTCGTCCCTGCCAAAGGAGGGAGACGGATGGAAGGGAAACAGACGAGTGTAAATCCTCCCTCCGCCGGACGGACGGTGAGCTACGAGCCGGTGGGGTGAAGGCGAAGCCGTTCATCAAAGTGCCGGAGGGCCACAGCAGCAGAAAACCAGGCTTTTCTGTAATGGAGAAGGTTTATTTTCTCATTGGCATCATGGATTTAGTGTTTAGGGGAAAACCCACCTGAAGTTTACCCACATCCAAGATCCAAACACCTAGAAAGCAGTAGCGCACTTTAGAGCCGAAACGATTAGCCGATTAATCAATTAGTCGATCGTTTTAGTTAATTTATCAAGCAAAAATACTGCTAAGATTTGCTTCACAAATGCTAAGATTTGCTGCTTATCTCTGTTTCATATCATTATATAATGAATACTTTGGGGTTTTTTTGGCTGCTGGTCAGACTGAGTAAGACATTTTAAGAATCACTTTGTGCTCTGGTAACTTGTGATGGGCATTTGTCATTATTTTAGACATTTTATAGACTAAATGATTAATTGAAAAAACTATCTCTAGATTAATCGATAATGAAAATAATCTTTACTCGCAGCCCTACAGCACTTATCATATCATATCACTCATTATATGCTGAAAGACAATTATACTGAAAGACATAAATGATAAAATGAAGGCCTGGATTGAAACCCATATAATCTTATAATAATAAATGGGGGTTTAACAGGTTTCAGAGGCACACGGGTAGCAAAAACCCCTCAAAAACAAAACCGGCCTTATAAAACCTTCAATTGAATTCAAGGAGAAGAAAAACACTAAAATTGCCGCTATGCCGTTTTCACCCAGCTGCACCAATAAAAAGGGAAACGACATAAAGTTAGGGCCATCTATTCTGCTAATGAACTCTCAGAAGAACACACTGCACCGGCCAATTTGGTTAAGGAACGGACTCGGCGACAGCGTTTATGAAGAGCGTGAGGACTAAGCTAAGGAATAATGTTCAGCAGCGGAGGATCTAATGAGGCCTGGACCCGACCTTGGCATGGGACAGGGAGGGGGAAGGAACCGTTTAAAGCTTTATATTATCTTTGTACTGTGGAGCTGGATGGGCGGTGAGGCACTAATGGTTCAATTCCACCTTTAATTCCAAACTTTACACACATTTTTATGTGCAGAATAGAGTTTACCTGCATGTGTTTTAACCTGACGTAGGGCTGGGCGATATGGACAGAATCAAATATCACAATATTTTTGACCAAATACCTCGATATCGATATTGCGACAATATTGTAGGGATGACTATTGGTGCTTTCACAAAATATTTACACAATGAGATTTTTGATAAATAATCATCAGTAATGTGGATATAATGACTAAGTGGGTAAAGGCAAATAATAGAACAGCTAGAACAGTCTGGTAAGTTCAGAAAATGAC
This sequence comes from Centroberyx affinis, assembly GCF_046629955.1. Lineage (NCBI taxonomy): Eukaryota > Metazoa > Chordata > Actinopteri > Beryciformes > Berycidae > Centroberyx > Centroberyx affinis. The sequence continues at coordinate 52,835 of NW_027283740.1, forward strand.
ATCACTTTACTGTAATGCAGCCTTTAAAACCAGGAAAAGACACTTATGCCATATCAAGATATTACGATATCCAAAATGTAAGACGATATCTAGTCTCATATCACGATATCGATATAATATCGATATATTGCCCAGCCCTAACCTGACGTAAATCTTTATCATGTAAATTCATAGTAAGCATCATAGTAGGTAGAATCAAACATGAGGATAGAGGGGTTTTAAAGGGGAAAAAAATGCATAAATTGCAGTTTTTTTGAAAATAGGTTGTTTTTTGCGTTTACTCATCGTTTTATTTGCAACTTTATCACTAATGCATCCCTGGTGTCGATCAAAAGGTAAAGAAAGCCACTCACACTGCCGGGGTTGAGGGTTTGATTCCTGGTTACACTACTCATGCTATAAATACACTCACTCATGGCACTGTAAGCAGCTTTGGATAAAAGCCTCCACCAAATGGCATATATATTATGTTTCATGTCGATCCTGTGTGCCATCCCCCCCCCACCCCACCCCCCCCATCGGACCGGCCGCTGCGCTGTGATTGGTCTAATTGGCAGGAATTACAGGGTCAACGACGCTGTTAACCTATCGGTGCAGAGCGAGAGCTCTTGACCCCGTTAACCCCGCGGGAACGCTTTAAATAATCCTCTTAAGGGTGGAGGGAGAGTGTGTGTGCGTGTGTGTGTGTGTGTGTGTTGAGTGCGTGTGTGTGTGTGTGCGTGTGTGTGTGTGTGTTGAGTGCGTGTGTGTGTGTGTGTGTGTGTGTGTGAGCATGTATGTGTGAATACACTATGTGACTCGGAATAGATACTGTAAAAATGTATATGAATGTGTTTGTTAGTTTGTGTGGTTCTGTGTGTGTGTGTGTGTGTGAAAGTGTGTGAGAGCGTGTATACATATGTGAACCGAGTATTTATACAGTATATATATATATGTGTGTACGGGAACATGTGTGTTGGTATGTGTGTGTAATTAAGAGTGTTTGTATGTGTATACGTGTGTGTGTGTGTGTGTGTGTGTGTGTGTGTGTGTGTGTGTGTGTGTGTCTCGTTAAAGGCAAAGCCAGTTAAAACCGTCCTAGGCCTGTCTGAGTCTCTGTAGTATTGATGAGCGATGGCCGACAGTTAAAGGGGCGGTCGATCGATTTATTAACCCCCGGACTGTTTTTACCTTTTACTGCTTCTTCGTTAAAGAGGAAGGATTTAAGCTGGTCTGGTGTCAGTCCCTCAGAGTCAAAGAGCGAGGGCTTCTTCTCTCTAGAGCCGCCATTTTGCACCGAGAGACAAATCAACAATCATACAGGGAGAAATCCATCGTAGAAGAAGAAGAGAGACCAATTTTCTCCACCCACAGGAGCAGGAGAGAGACCAGAATGCACTGCAGCAGAGAGACAGGTTGGGGGGTTTGAGTGAAGGGAGCGACTGGAAAAACTCTCTCTCCACCTGCACATATAAAACCCTCAGCTGAATGCAACAAGTTCACACCCGTTCTCTGGGGTTTGTCCAAAGGCATTCTGGGAAACGTAGGAAATCACTAACTTAAGTAGAAGTAGTCGAGGCAGGTTGAGGGAAAGTGGGTTCAGCAAAAAATGTGAATTACACTGAAAAACACTTCATCACAAAATCTGGGACTGAAAATGGAAATTAGCAAATAGCTATTATCTGGTGCAAAGCATCTTTTCTCTTTTCTGAGATCAATGTTCTCTTTTGCACATAGTCCCTGACAAATAAACTTAATAAACTAAAAATAACTCCTGAAATGCACTGAACATCACAGATTGATTATATTTAACAGTGTTAGAGGATCTGAGGGTGGATTTTTCCTTTAATTAAATGCCATTTTAATGCACTTTCCAGCATTTTGACTGCACTTTAACTCTAAACTGAGTGGGGGTTTTCAGTATTTTATTCTTTGTTTTTTTTGCAGTTTAAAAGTTGCATTTTGCAGTTTTAAAAGTCAGCTGAAGAAAGACAAACTTGAACTTCGGCTTGAACCCTTCCCTGTCCGCTAACGTCTCTTCTTCGCCTCCCATCATCATCATCATCATCATCATCGTCCCGTCTCGTTTCCCGTCTCATCAACTCATTTTTCCTTTTCCGCTCACCAATATCGGACGTATGCAAATCTTTTCCTGGCCGACAGCGACATTACGAGAAACGGCGTGGC
>NW_027283740.1:60000-72500 GCF_046629955.1 Centroberyx affinis
GGGCTGACTGGGCCACTGCAGAGGGAAACAGCAACAGGATCCAGCAAAGAAATACATAGATATATATATGTCAAAATAGGGTCAGATAAACATAAACATCCAATAATTCCAATAGTTATGTATGTTAAGTAGAAATATATGAATGAAGTGGGTGTGCAAAACAACAGCAGTAGAAGCAGTAGAACTTGAGAGAAAAAATGAATGAAGAATATGTCCGATATGATAACATACAGTACTGTGCAAAAGTCTTATAGGCACCCTAGATTTGTTATATAAATTTTATCTTAGATGTTTATTTATTTGTTTTCTGCATTAGTGTGTCAGTAGACTGCTCTTTATAGTATTTTTTTTTACATATTTAGAAACTTTTCATTTCATTATTTTTGAAAGCATCTTCACTTTATTTATTTTTTTTACATGTGCCTAAGACATGTACCCAAACTATTAAATATGCAAACGATGAAAAAAGTTTCAAAAACGATCAAATCAAACAAACAAATACGCATAACAAATGAGACAAAACACAAGCAAGGGTTTCATTCTAAAACACTGCATATCCATTTTGGAAGAAAAAAAAATTGCTACCTGAAATTAAACAACAGGCAAAATCTGAAAAACATAAATGATCCTGTCCTCAAAAAACAAACTATTTTATAAGTTTTACGTCTTAAGATGATTCCTAACTTCAATACCAACCTATAATATGCTTCACTTTCAGTCAATATGGGAGAGTGGGTGTCAGTTAAAATGGTAGATCTCTAATGTTGGAGCTTAATTCTTCATATGTGCATCATGGCTGGTCTTATCAGGTCATTCTGGCATACAGGTGGAGGATGTGTGCTGTGACAGAGAGACGGAGATTAATTATGGTTTGTGACGAGACGAGCCTGACGGGATGAATTGGTTCTGACAGGCCGGCTATCGGTGTGAATCCTGTCTGTGGCGGCTCGACCTCCGCCAGCAGGCAGTGACACACAGAGAGAGAGAGAGAGAGAGAGAGAGAGAGAGAGAGAGAGAGAGAGAGAGAGAGAGAGAGAGAGGCTGGTCTGGCAGGTCTGCAGCCTCCATCACATCACGTCTCCTTTTCACCCCATCTCCCCCCCCCCCCCCCCCCCCCGTCACAAAGCAGAAACATCTTCCTCGCTTCCCACATATCGCCGCTGTCATGTTTTAACTCCGATCAAAAAGGGAGTAGATGCTAGATCCTGTGACCCCCGTGCTGATGAAACCCTTTCAAAGCCCCACCGGGTGAACTGAAAAGTATATAGTGGTCACGCTAAGGCTAAGGCTGTTTTTCTTAGTTTGTGCATTTTGGAGCATTTTGGAGATACGAGGTTTTCGCCCGACACCCAGGTTCAGACAAGCTCTTTGAAAGTTCATATTAAAGTTTACAGATAAAGATGCTGGGAGGGAAAATGGGATTTATACTTATTCAGTGGACTATTCAGTCTAAACCACGGAGTGCATGACTGCTCTACTTTCATACAAAGATGGACGCCAGACTCCAGTCATATTGCACCCGAGTAGATGACCATACCTGCATTTAATTAACATGTCAGCTGCTGTTGTTGTTGTTTTTTCTCTTTCATTCCTTCCTTCCGGTATATTTCATCCTTTGAAGCCAAATCTCAATAGAATGTTTCGCCCCTTTAAAGTGTTTTTTTTCTGCGTGAAATAAAATTAAGAAAACAAAAATAAAGCAGGATTTATCTAGGCACATGTCCCAGAGCTAACGGGTTAAAATAAAAAACCTTCAGTGACGTAAGAATCGGAGCAACGGGGCGGACAGGGACGGCGAGCCAGAGGCCGACTCGGCTCAGGAGGTTTGAAAAGTGAGAAAGTATATTATATGGAAGGGAGGGAGAGAGAGTTATGGTTATAAATATGCTGATGATTTGAATTTGTAAGGTCATACATTTCCCTGGAGGTGGGAGGGGGGGGGGTTATAATATTAAAGGCAATGACACGCAGGGCAACGTTTTGGCCAAGAAGTTGCCTCAGCATTCCTGCTTTAATCCCACAGGAGCAATTTGTTGCCAAGAAACATTTGAATATATTTTTGACCCTGCGGCTCACTTTGTTGTTGCCCGTTGCTGGGAGCGTTGCCCATCCAGATTGCCCAAAAAAAAAACTCTCTTGAATGCAGGTGAAGTTGAAGTTGTGCGTAAAATTTCAGTTGCAAATGCTTTGGTCATCGGTTCTGATCCGCTGAGTCACATTCGAAGTCGTCGTAAAATATCTAAGGAATTCACGCCTTTGACAGCATCACAGCTCATTTAAATATTAATGCGCTAACTGAAAATCACCACTCATGCCAGTTTGAAAGCTAAAAGTCTAAAGTCTCTCAGCTTGAGGAAATGACGTCCATCCCTGGCTCTTATTTCTTTTCCTCACACTTCTCTATTAAAAGATGATTATTGTAGGGAAACAGGAATATTTGTTACATGTTCAGTGGATATAAAAAGTCTACACACCCGTTCAGATTTGTAATGCCTCCAGGCCTGAAATGAAAACCCATTAAATCTGACTTTCACTCCACAAATCAAGCTGATTTGGATAACCGGCGAAATTTGAGATAAAAAGAAAAGCAGAAGCGCCTTTCGCTTTGATAACAGCGGTGAGCCGGTTTGGATAAGTCTCTCCCAATTTAGCAATCTTCCACCATTCTCCTTTAAAGAAGAGCTCAATCTCACTCAAATTGCAGCGATACCTCATATCAAGTCTTCTGTTATTGATCTGGGAATCTTCTGTGATCTAAGAATTCAAGTTTCTTCTGTTGTTTCCCTCATGCAAAGTCACTCTAGATGGGGGGGAATCAGCTAAAACACCTCAGAAGTAAATGCGGAGCTCTCTTCAAATCTGGATGTTTAAACGCTCCACTTTCCCGTCAAGTGTGAATTTGCTCTGCGTCAGCTCTTCAGCCCCTGGGCTTTTCTGTTTCCTCTCAGTCGGAGGGGAAGAGGCTGACGGCTGCTAGCGCCTGATCCAGAGTCTGTGTTATTACACCTCGACACTGACATGCTGTCAGGTCTGGATGGAGGCCGGAAGAGGAAAGCAGACAAATCAAACCTGACCGTCGTGACACGCAGCCTGTCAGACGGCTTCCAGAGTCAGAAGTCGCTGCGTCTTTGAAAACTGACGATTAGATAGAAATTTGTTTTTGGTCTCTTGGTGATGTTGAGGCTGCGGTTAAAGTTTATATTCAAGAGCCAAAAATAAAGGGGGAACTCCGCACTCTCAAAAAGATTCCTTGACTGATTTATTTTACATGTTTCAAATGAAAAATATATAAAAGACAACATTTCGTGCGTAAGCTCCATCAGGTTGTCTTTTTCAAGCTGTATATTTTTTATTTGAAACTTGTAAAATAAATAAATCAAAATATCTTTTTGAGAGTGCGGATTTCCCCCTTTTTTGGGTCTTGAATTAAGCCTGTTTGAAATCAACGCACCAGAAGCCGCATTTTATGTCCATTTTCTTACCCAGCTCTGGACTTTCTTAGTCATTTACTAAGGTTTATATTCCACCTTTTTAAGCGAGTTCTGGCTTCACAGCTTGGCAGATATGAATATCTACATGTGGGATAGAAACTGATTTGGAATCAGGTGGGATTAAGAATCAGATTTATTTTCGCCAGGTACATTTTCACGTACTAGGAATTGCCCAGAGAGTCAGTGAAAGACGGGGATTGTTTGTAAGCCCCACTGCCATGGGGAAGAAACTGTTGTGGTGTCCTGAAGGTTCTGGTCTTGATAGGAATAAGATAAGAATATGAAAAATGACATGCCAAAAAATGTGACATAAGACTGGAAAAGCCACTGGTGTAAACCCTCAGACCAGCCAGGAAAGCCTAGGTGGGGAAAGCTGCACTAATTGTAAGTCGCTCTGGATAAGAGCGTCTGCTAAACGTCTGCTAAATTGCTAAAATTGGAATTGGAAAGACCGTGACGAAAGCTCTTCCCTTCCTCAGCAACTACTAGGCCCTTGAAGCATGCGGGCTCCGTCAACCTTTCCTGGACAAATAAAGGTTAAAATAGACAATTCTAACGTCACTTTTTCGTCCACCGCTTCAATCGTTCGCTTTCTGACCGCTTCGTCCCCACAGTCTCACTGCCACGCATTTTTATTCATAACGGCTCTGGCATTCAGCCTGAATATACACACACCGATAGAGTTACAGCGCTCAGAGGGAGACAATTAAAGCCCGTCAATAAGTGCGGGGCTCTGCTCTGCTGTCCTCTGCTGCCATTCACATCTTTTCCCCCGCCCGCCGAAAAGGTCGTCCATCTCGGCGCCTGAAATCGGACTCTCAAGGGCCGGATTGGGACGATGCGTGATAATTCGGAAAGAAAAGATGAGCGCTGGAAATAGCTTCATCGGAGAGAAAAAGAGAGAGAAAAAGAGAGAGAGAGAGAGAGAGAGAGAGAGAGAAACCAGGGAGGCCAGGCTGCTTCTTCAACGGAGAAATTGAGACAGTCTAATTTCTTACAGCACTGTGACAGATGTGAGAACATAAGAGTACTTACTTTGACAAAATTAGTCAAATATACCTCGTAATAAGTTCAACAGTCTCCCATATTTGATTGTTCTGCAGTGAATGTAATACATTTTTTTTGCTCAGTTGATCTAAGAGAGACAAGAGCCTTGTAGCAACAGATAACATAATAACTGCCAGATAATGTAATAACTTGCAATAGAAAAAGAAATGTAACTTCCCTGAAATGAGTCAAAAACATAATAAAAGCTGTTCATATAATAAATTGCAAACTGGGGCTGTGATACATTGATTTCTGAGTAATGAAGTACTTCAAATTTTCCAAAATTCAAACAATTATCTTCTGCTACAACTTGAGGCCAAGCTGACAACTGCAGCTTTAACTTGTAGTAGGCTAATAAGCTATTATTGATTATTTGATTTGTTTGATTTTTCATCAAACTTGAAGACTGTTGTTTCATGTGATTTTTGTTTGTGTTTGACTTCTTGTTTGTATCCGGTCGCCAGTGTTAGCTGTCTTGTTAGCCAAGACGCTCACAGCTAGCGAGCATGTAGCTAATGCTAAGCTAGTTTTCACTTGCTTAAAACATTACAATATCAATCTGAGGGTGTTGTTACATTATCCAGTCATTTATTACATTAACAGGTGTTTTTCAACTCATTTAGATGAACCTTTCTTATTTTTTACTTTCTTATTTCGTTATTATCCAGCAGTTAAAACATAATCAGTTGCCATAATCAGGACAGGAGGGAGGGTTTGTAGCTCAGGTTGCAGCTCTTGTGATTCAGGCTTTAATTGAAAGGGCAACTTGAGCTTTTATTAAACGTGAGCTATTATTGATGCTATTATATGATTGTTTGATTATTATTTGATTTTTCACTGTGTCACTTTTCAAAACTTGAAGACTGTTGTTTCATTTGCTTTTTGTTTGTGTTTGACTTCTTTACAGCTGTAGCCGGTCACCAATGTTAGCTGCCTTGTTAGCCAAGAAGCTCACAGCTAGCAAGAAGCTAATATATGCTAGTTTTCACTTGTTAAAAACACTGCAATATAATTCTGAGGGTGTTATTACATTACCCAGTAGTTTAGCTACATTAGCAGGTGTTTTTTCAACCCATTTAGAGGAACCTGATCTCACGTTTTGAGCAGTTATTACATAATCAGTGCTGCAGGACAGGAGGTTTTGTAACTCGGGTTGAAGCTCTTGTGATTCGGCCTTTTATTGAAAGGGAAGCTTGTGCTCGCTGTGGTTATGAATAGGCCACGTTGTCATCAATACCGCTAATGTGGCTCCGCTCGCCCCTGCCCAGGGGAGGGCTAACGGGGCGCAGCGAACCAAACGCACCTCGGAAAGACCCCAGCTGATTAATTAAAACCTAATGCCACCCATGTCCAGTGGAGCAAGAGAGAGAGAGAGAGAGAGAGAGAGAGAGAGAGAGAGAGAGAGAGAGAGAGAGAGAGAGGAAAGGAGAGAGAGTGAAGGAAAGATTCGTACAAAGAAAAAGATAGAGAGACAGAGAGGATGGGGAGGGGAGAGAGAGGGAGGGAGAGTGAGGTAGAAAGACAGGAGGAGAGAGAAAGAGAGACAGCGAGAGAGATGGAGGGAAAGAGTTGGATGAGAGAGAGTGAGAGACGGAAAGAAGAGAGAAAGAGAGACAGAGAAAAAAACAGAGAGAGAGAAAGAGAGACAGAGAGAGACAGAAAAACAGAGCAAAAGAGAGAGACTCCATCACTCATTCATTCTTTTTTTCCCCCTCTACTTTTATGAGTGCTGCTCTCCCACGCATCCCACAATTCCTTGCGGGCATGTCGACACACACACAGGAGCCTTTTTGTACCGACTCTCAGGGGCCGGTGGCACGAACACACACACACACACACACACACACACACACACAAAAGTACCCCCCCCCCCCTTAAGCAGGGCATCTGTCACTGGTCATCAGAGAGAGAGAGAGAGCATTCCTCTTCTAGCCACACACACACACACAGTCACGTACTTGTAGTTGCATTGTCACACACAGGCACTCTTACACACACACACACACACACACACACACACCACACACAGAACAGCTAAGTAACAGCTAGATCCACATTGCCTGTATCCAAAAACAGAGAGAAAACAGCCTCTCTCTCTCTCGCTCTCACACACACACACACACACACACACACACACACACACAGAGTCACATTCTCTTTCCCATGCTGCAGATAGAAAATTGAAAACAGCCTGAACGCCAAACGCTGCGTTGCCTTTTTTTCATTTAGTCTTTTGAATTCCTGCAGAGTTTATTCTGGTGAGACGAACAGAACAGAACAGACTTCCATTCAAACAGATGAGACTTTACCATGAAGACACGACACTAAACTCACACAGAGAGGAAGACGACACGCCGAATTCTGCCCATTTCTGCCCATTTCTGGTGTTTTTATGTACTTCGATTGAAAGATCACATGATCCTCTCCATGTTGAGGAAGTGTTACTACACCTTGGGCTCGTTCAAACCCGAGATGTGACATTTTCACAGCAGAGAAACAATTCATTCTTCTCTCACCCTGCGCATGAACAAAATGACGAAAATTAAACATTTCCCGTTGTCATCTTTGTTTTAGTTTGCTATGATCACCTTGGTAAAGACAGTGTGTGATTCAGTCCATAGTTTCATTGCTGATGTAGGTTTTATGTTCTGTTAACATTTTGCTTTGACTGTTTGCTTGCAGCAAAGAGGATGAGACAACAATCAATGCACTGTGTGTGTGTGTGTGTGTGTGTGTGTGTGTGTGTGTGTGTGTGTGTGTGTGTGTGTTGGGAGTACATGAGGCCTGACTGCACCTGTTGTTCATGTGACTGCGATATGAAGCTGCCATTGTTCCTGTGTGTGTTTTGTGGTTCAGATTGAAACGCTACACTGTGATTTTTAATGCTGCAGTGCAGAGCATTACAGCTGAGGCACTGTACAGTATATTTAGTTATATGTCATCAGGTTGGAGTCTTTTTTTATTTGAGCAATTTAAAAAAAACACAAAGTAACTTTTTGGAAATTACACAAAAGTAAGAAATGTTTATGTCTGTAACTGTCTGTGCTGCTGCCAACTTGGCCAGGTCTCCCTTGAAAAAGAGAGTCTCAATTGACTAAAAAATATTTTTTGGAAAACAGCCATTCATTTTTACACTATATCTGATGGGTTTGTGGACTGTAAGGTGATAAACTTACTATGAATATCAATAACTGTCACAGTAAATTTTCAATTCAAGTAAAATAAACAACAATAAAAGCCAGAATTTGAGTTATTTTGAATTATTCGAGCAACTGTGCCAACACAAACTGATCTAATGCTTATTATTTCTCAAACTGAAGTCATTTTGTTCCAAGATGAACTCGAGCTCATGACTTATTGACTAAATGATGACACTTTTACAGATTCCACCCTGTATTTATTAAGAGATATTCCATGATGAACTTGAGATAATGATGTCTGTCCAACATTTTGGAAATTAACTCGCATGTCCTTTGCCTCGGTGGCACATTTGGAGTTATTTTTCTGTCTTTGTCCTGGTGAGGACTGCACTCGTTCAACCTCCCAGATGGGATGTAAAGGCTTGTTGTTGGCGTGAAGCGAGGGGAGTTTCCACCGTGTTTCCTCCTCACTCTGCGGGGGGAAGTGACCTGAGGGGACGCACCGAGTCCTTTTTCATCATTCACTCAGTTTCCTATCCACTTCCTACAAAAAAAAACGGACACAACTGTGTGCCCAGTTTGGGACGAGACGCATCAGTGTTACAGTCCAGTACACTGAAAAGTGACACAGAATGCCACATCCTTATGATAAAAATGTCATGTCAGTGATAACAGGCATGATTGAGAGTTTATACGTAATTTGCGTTCAGTCTGAAACACATTAGTCTTGGAAGAAACAGATAATCAGCGGTGGAAAGAATACAACAATATCCCACTCAAGTAGAAGTACAGCTGCTTTGCTTAAATTTGACTTAAATAGAAGTAAATTCCTTACAATACAAACTGAGCTGCTCTTGTCTTTAAAGGCTCATTCTGCACGTTTTCGCTAACGCTGCAGCTGGCTCCAGCCACGCCCATTTTTCCATCTGAGAGGTAAACACCATGTGTGGAGATGTGTGTGTGTGTGTGTGTGTGTGTGTGTGTGAGTGTGTGTGTGTGTGAGAGAGAGAGAGAGAGAGAGAGAGTCATTGCATGTGTGAGAGAGCAAGAAAGTACAAAGTATGTGTCTATGTGAGTGACTTTGTGTATTTGAGTGAGAGAGTGAAAGAATGTGTGTGTGTGTGTGTGCGTGTGTGTGTGTGTGTGCGTGTGTGTGTGTGTTTGGAGGGAAGGTCCAGGGCACATGACTGCATTCCTATGAGCAGAGTGGAGGAGAGAGAGAGAAGAGAGAGAGGGAAGGAAGGAGGGAGGAAAGAAGGAGAGGAGAGAAAAAAGGAGAGAAGAAGGGAAAGAATGAGAGGAGAGGGAGGAGAGAGAGTAAAGAGCGGGAATAAAGGGAGGAGGGAAAGAGGAAAAACGATGAGAGGAGGAGGGAGGAGAGAAGGAGGTGAGCAGGGGGAGGAAGGAGAGAGGGAAGGAGAGAAAGAAAGGAGAAAGAGGGAGGAAAAAGGGATGAGACGGAGGGAAGAAAGACAGGGAGGAAAGAGAGGAAGGGAAGAGAGGAGGAAGGAGAGAGGGAAGGAAGAAAGAGGGGGAGGAGAGGAGGCAAGAAAAGGGAGAGAAGAGAGAGGGGGAAAGAGTGAAGGAGAGAAGGAGAGAAGAAAGAGAGGAGAGAAGGAGGTGAGAAGAAGGGGGAGTGAGAGGAAAGAATGAAGGAGAAGGGGGAGACAAGAAAGGAGAGAGGAGAAAGAGGGAGAAGAGGAGGGAGGAAAGAGAGGGAGGGAGGAGAGGGAGGAAGGAGAGAGGAAGAAAGAGAGGGAGAAAGAGAGGGAGAAGAGAGAAGGAGGCGAGAAGAAGGGAAAGAGAGAGAGAGAAAAGAGTGAAGGATAAGGAGAGAAACATCTCCCTTCTTTCCAGCTGCCCACCAAAACAAGCAAACTTCCCTACCGTCCTGTAATGGACTACAACACCCATGAGCCTCAGCGTGTAGCAGACGTCGTCCACACCTCTACAGGCTGTGACAGAAGACGTGGAGGTTGTAGTTTTGGGAAATCGGACCTGAACTTTTGCCCTGAACCTTAACAAGACCATAAAACAAAAACTAACAAACCTGGAGCCAGAACAGCATGTGTGCTGAATCAGACCGAGGCGATCTGAACTTTACGAGGGATTTTATTTTACATCCAGACTTATCAAGCTTAGTGCAAGATATTTTTAGTAAAATGATCTTACTGGACTGGTAGATGCTTTTCTGTGTTTCAATGAGTTTAACCCATTTAACCCAATGTAACTTGTTTTAAGCCATTTGCTAGCCACTGTCTTGAAAAGGTTTTCTTGTCAATATGAAAAAATATATGAATTCTTTAAAACAGGGAATTAAATCTTGAAGAAAAGTTGGCTTTTGGCCATTTCAAAATTTGTTTCCAGACATTTGCTTGAAACAAGGGAAATCATCTTGGATATCTTGGAAATTATCTCCCTTCTTTCCTTCCTTTAAAAGATTTAATTCCCTGTTTTAAAGAACAGCTTGCTTGTTCTTTTACTCTGTGCAGCGCTTTGAACAGCCACTGTACAAATAAAGTTATGATCATCATTCTGCTTCTTCTTCTTATCATTATTACACCCTCTTTTCTTTACAGTGTACAGGATCTTAATCAGCCACCCGTTAGGGAATCTAAAACAAGTCTTAATTGTTCTCCTCCTGCAGTCTGGTGGGTTTTGTGGGAGAGGAAATCACAAGGCTGCACGTTCTCCCCACCAGCGTTTCCACTGGTTTCACAGCCAGTCTGCTGATGTGTAGAGCATATAGATGGATAGAATGGGGCGTAGAGTTTATGTTAAAGTATGGATGACTTGTGACTAGGAAAATACATCATGGTAGAATGATAGAAAATTGTATTATCTGCGAAGAACAGCAGCACCTTCAGACTGTATCGTCTACTTTTCACATTAAATATCAAATCTTGCAAAGTGATGTCGAGAAAACAAACCAAAACACAATGTTCATCTTCTGGAAATAGAACTAATCTGTGAAAGAGCTGATATGACTTCATGTGGAGTATTTGAAAAAATTAAACTGCACTGGAACAAGTGAAATTAAGTCACTGCAGTGGCAAAAACAATCTTATTTTATTTCATTCAATCTTTATTAAACCAGAGATTTCAATCAGGAACAAATTCTAATTTCCAATGATTGCCTGGAAAGAGGCTTAAAAAAAAGATTAAAATCATTGGTTGACAAATGAGTTGGACTTTTTGATGATTTTTGGATAATTTTTTGCATGGAGACGGAGTCGCCTACCAGCTGGTCAAGCAATCTTCTTGAAAATAAGCCCAGACAACCTTGCATCCACAGGAGGTTTACCGTCATCATTAACAAGCTCACCTCTGACTGTCTCCTCTGTGGGGAGACGACCTCTGACCCCGCCGGGGGGGATCATGGGAACTGGAGTCCCACTGTGGCTATATGAAAGCCCCCTGGGACAATTTTAAGGTTTTAAGGAGGGGTCAACAACTGCTGACTGGTAGCCTAGAGAGGAGGCATGACAGGCAAGCATGACAGTCATGAGACGTGTGTGTGTGTGTGTGTGTGTGTGTGTGTGTTGAGAGAGAGTGAAATGATCTCACCCCATTGGCAGATTTGATTTCTACTTGTTTTAAGAAAAATAAGATTTTAAACCCAGGATTACATTTCTAAATTACATTTTTTTGGCAGTGTACAGCACTTTTAAATAATAACAAAGGCCTAGATCATATTTTCTCATCTTTTTCCATCATACTTATCAATATTCTGACCGAAATCTTGTCAGTTGCTTCACTATAGAGGTACAAACCTCTTGCTTGACTGGGTGCATGGCTCTCCAATACAGTCCTAATGGGCCTAAAAGGCTCCAAAAAAACCAAAACAAAATCGACCTGAAAAACACCCAAAGAATGTCTTTTTCAACATATTGATTGCTTGTTGGTAAATGGTTGGTAAATGTTGGTAAAAGACATTAAATGAATGAGAGTGAATGAAATTAAATGAGAGTAAATGAAAATTTAAGTAAATGACGAAAATTGGGTCAGAATCGATCAGTATGATGGAAAATGATGGCAAATTTGGGTCCAGGTTGAAAATGGACAGTTATCCTTTAATGTATATGTGTCCGTGTGTGAGTGTTTGATTGTGTGTATGTGTGTGTAGGTGTGTGTGTGTCTATGTGTGTTTTTGAGACAGAGAGAGAAAGATACTAATGAGATATAAATGGTTGAGCATGCAAGAAGTGTTCACTTTGTAACAGATTCATCTGAAATGTAACAGTTTCATTCCCAAATGCTTCACGTTTACAGATTTTCACAAACCAGTTGTTGGAAAACCAATTGTTCCCTAATGTTCAGTCTCAAAAAACACAGATTACACCCACTAAAATGTCATAGGTTTTGCAAGAAACCATCTTAAAATTGCTTAAAATGTGCAGAATATTCCATGGTCGGCCTTACTTTCACACCAATGATCATTTTCTAAGAGAAGAATATATATTTATATGAGAAGAATATCTCATTTTGGAGCCAAATTCCTCACTTCATGCCTCCCAACACTTCCCAATGGAAATTATGGAAATTTTGAAAGGAGATGCGGCGGTGTTCGGCCTGTTTACGATGTGTCATCACTTTTTTACCTCGGTTATTCACATCCCAATGGAGACGGCTGCTACAGTGTGGATCTTCATGCAGAGTAGATTAAAAAATAATCCAATTGTACTGGCGGTGAATTGAGCCAAATGCACATATTCTGCAGAACAAACTGAAAGGGGTGTGTGTGTGTTTGTTTGAGTGTGTGTGTGTGTCTGTGTGTGTGTGTGTGTGTGCTGGGTCTGCTGAACAGCCTGTAGTGCTTACA
>NW_027283740.1:77500-89772 GCF_046629955.1 Centroberyx affinis
TTCGAGAGACCATGCAGCAACCTGAGGGCCAGCAGGTTCGATTCCCTGCAACTGCGGATGTGTCCATCAACAAAGCGTCCCGTCAAAGTTTCCTGGAGCAAGACACTGAATCTCTACCTGCTTAGTGATTGCAAGTCGCTCAAATACTGTAATCATCTAGGATTATAGTATTTGAGAGGCGAGAGCGAAAGGTGGGAAAGACCACATTGCAACCGGAAGCTCGCGGGTTCGATTCCTGCAACTGTGTCCATCAACGAGGCGTCCCGCCAAAGTCACTGAATCTCTATCTGCTCAATCATTGTACGTTACTCTGGATTGGAGCCTGAGCTAAATTCCCCCCAAATCAAAATCAAAATCAAATGTTCCCTTGATGTTTTTATGTATTCTAACTGCTTGCTGCGAATCGAATTGCCCCATTGGCGTTAATAAAGATTTCTCTACTCTACTCTTAAGAAGTTTATTCCCCAAGTGTAACAAAAGTGCAGGAATTTGTCTTGGTGACATTGGTGCAGCCGACATGTTGGTATCGACATATTGTAGAGTTTTATAAGAGTTTTATAGGACGGACTGACATATGGTACTAGACTGTAGGGCTGGGCGATATGGACCAAAAATCATATCTCGGTATTTTTAGGCTGAATGGTGATACACGATATATATCTCGGTATTTTCTACGAAGTGGGCTAAATGTTCAGTTGTAAGTCAAAGCCACATGTGAGATGTCACAAGCACTTTCATTAAAACAAGACTGTGATCAAAATAAAATGCAAAGACAGGGTTTCCTTCCCTGTTTTAGAACAGTCTGGTAAGTTCAGAAAATGACATCACTTTATTGTAATGCAGCCTTTAAAACCAGGAAAAGACAACACTTATGCCATATCACGATATTACGATATCCAAAATCTAAGACGATATCTAGTCTCATATCACGATATCAATATAATATTGATATATCGCCCAGCCCTACTAGACTGCATTCAGTAACAAAGGGACAAGTGCAGGGACATACAGTATAAAGTAGGCTATAGGTGATTTGATGATTGACCTGACTCGCATCCAAAGCCGTAACTCGACCATCTGCTCACTGGAGTATTTTCCACAGAGTCTGCAAAGGAGGGGGAAAACGTTCGGAGCGATAGGGTTTCGCTGCTCAAAGACGACGAAGCGCTTTCGCAGACGCTGAAGTGAGCTGAAGCGTTTCTGCCGTCTAGATCAGTCACACGCCGACCTGAAGGCACGAAGCAAAGAGAGAGAGAGAGAGAGAGAGAGAGAGAGAGAGAGAGAGAGCTACAGCCTGCCGTGTCAGGAACATTAAATATTTAGCAAAAAAACTGGCTGGATTAAGACGTGATTTCAAAAGGGTCGGATGGCAGGGGAGGAGGAGGAGGAGGAGGAGGAGGAGGAGGAAGAGGGAAGAAGATAAAGGAGCGCGGTGTTATAAATAATTACGACTCAGATTTCTAAATCTCTGACTGGAATGGAATCGAGCGATCGAGAAAAAAAAAAAAAAAAAAAGGACCAAAAAAAGAGATTTCCGTCCCTGTGAAATTTGAGGAAACAAAGTCAGAAACGGAAAGGGGAAAAAGATTCATCCCCCAGCTGCTTGGTTTTGAATAGATGGAGAACAAAACATAAAAAGACTTAAAAAAAAAAAAAAAGAACGGGCTGATGAGCAGGGAGGAATGATGAGAGGAAGAGAGGAAGAGATGGTGTAGGATGGGAAGAGAGAAAACGAGAAAGCGAGAAAGAGGGAATAGGGTGGAGAGAGACAGAGAGAGAGCATTAGAGAGAAAGAGGCAGAAAGTGAGAGAGAACAGAGGGATATTGGAGATGTAAAGGGGGATGTATCTCTGGGTAAAAGGCCACCAGAGAGAGCGACAGGCTCATATTGAACTCTATGTGGATCGCTGATCTTTGTTAAAGGTCAACCAACTCTTTTCATCTTCCTCAGATCCCATCTCAGAACCACTGTGCTTCATCAGATAAGCGCAATCAAACAGCCATCAAGCAGCTTACTAATTGGCACAGGATAGATCTTAAAGCTGTATCTTTAGCTAATCGGCAAAACTTCCAATTACGTTCTTAAAAAAAAAAAAAAGATGGGATGCATTAACCTTGAGGACCAGGGGGAGTTTCGTAAGTCTAATTGGGGAAAGTAACGGCTTGGACGGCGTCTGGCGTCGGACCAAGAACGAGGAACAGATGGAGGTCTTGCCCTCAGCCCAAAAACAAGCATCCGTGAGGCTATTTTTAGAGGAGGAAACAGCGGCACATCACATCACATCATATCCCATCATCGTCGCCATCATCCTCCTGCGGCGCATACAGTCAAACACGGGGAAGCACACACCGAGAAATCACCGTGACTCAAAAACGAGCAGCCATAATGCGTAATTTTTAGGAGAAAATGAACTCCAACCAGGGGGGGAGGGAAATTAACACCAAACTAGAGCCAGTGAATCTTTATCTGTGTCTGGAAAGTTTGTCGACTCGAGCAGACACTTTGGCAGGTAAATTGTGACTTTTGGGATTTCCTAATAACTGGGTCTTATATGCAAAAAAGTTAGTTTCTTCCCCCGACCTCTTCCCCCAAACACATCACCATCACAGCCATCACCATCCTTCGGTATAATATGACCCAAAAAAACCTCATTAGCTGGTAAAATAGTGAAAGTGTCTGGCACATTTTGGGGCTTATACACAACAAAAAAAAAGGTTTGTCTCCTGCCCTGACTTCACCACACATTATCATCAGCAACACCGACATTATCAGTCAGTGTGTTTTGTAACATGACCAAGCATTAGTTTTAATTTTGCATATCTCAAAACCGCTTTAACCGAAGCGGTGCGTGCCACTTACTCCATCACTATTTTCCTTTTTCTTCTTTGAATTAGAAGTTATGGTCATACATGCATCTAGTGAACCTGTGAAACCTGCTAAAAAACCCCATTGTATGTCTTCATTCCCAAAACTGAAACATACTCTCAGCAGGTGCATGTTTGTCGTCCAGCATTACATCCTGCAGGCAGGCTTCCTCCTTCCTATCCAGCGTGTGACCGGACTGCTAGCAGGTTAATCCTCTCATCTCTCCCTGGCAGCTCAGTACATCCTGGATTTACACAAATGCCTCCTGTGTGTGTGTGTGTGTGTGTGTGTGTGTGTGTGTGTGTGTGTGTACATACAACCTCCTGCATGTCTAATGCAACGTATGAGCAGTTGTCCTGCAATTTTACATCTCCCTGCATCTCTGTAACGTCAAGTTTTCAAAAAACGAGGAAAAAAACCCCCCTGGTTATTAATCTGTGGAAACTAATATTACGATATATGATTATACACAAGAGATTGTGCAGCACTAGGTTAGGTATAGAGGGGTTTCAGGTAGAGCTGCAACGATTAATCGATTAGTTGTCAACTATTAAATTAATCGCCAACTATTTTGATAATCGATTAATCGGTTTGAGTATTTTTTTAAGAAAAATAAGTCAAAATTCTCTGATTCCAGCTTCTTAAATGTGAATATTTTCTGGTTTCTTTACTCCTCTATGACAGTAAACTGAATATCTTTGGGTTGTGGACAAAACAAGACATTTGAGGACGTCATCTTGGGCTTTGGGAAACACTGATCCACATTTTTCACCATTTTCTGACATTTTATAGACCAAACAACTAATCGATTAATCGAGAAAATAATCGACAGATTAATCGACAATGAAAATAATCGTTAGTTGCAGCCCTAGTTTCAGGTGATGTAACACAACCTCTGGCGGCCATATTGGAGGTAGAAACAAATCCACCTCATCAGACTATTCACTTTAACTTATAACGTTACTGAATGGATCTACAGCCACAGCACAACAATCTTTTTCAGCTATCTGTCTTATTCTAGCCTGGTTGTTAGCTAATATTCACGCTCAGTCAATTCTCCTCTGGACCTCCATGACGGCGTGATTTGTGATGCAAATGCAAAGCCTCCGTAGAGAAAAGCAAGAGTATAATTGTAAAAATAGCAGCGTCTGAAAACGCTGGGAATGACAAACATATAAACAGCCCAATCAAAATGTGTTTACATGCGAGGGAGGGCACGTAAACACCACGCTCCGCTCCACAGAGTGTGTTTGTGAAAGTGTTTGTGTGTGTTTTTGTTTCGGCTGCAGCCCAAACCGACGCGACCCGCCGTTCCCACACCCATTCTCACCGAGCTGAGGAGCCACCTTTGACCCAAAGACCTCAACGCTCTCCGGTTTCAGTCTGCTGAGGAGGAGGAGAGGAGGGATATGGATGACTGGCCTCTCTCTCTCTGTCTCTCTCTCTATGTGTCTCTCTCTCTCTCTCTCTCTGTATATGTCTCTTTCTGTCTTTCTCTATTAATCTCTATTTGTCTATCTCTTTATTTATCTAGCATGCCTCTCACTCTGTCAATTCAATTTAATTCAATTCAATTCAAATACGCCTAACTGGCATAGCAGGAAAAAACATCTAAGTTGCCAAAGAATACAGTTAGGTATAATGAATAATGTAATATTATCAATTGAGGTAATATTATGATATGATATAATTGAGGTTACATTACCAGATGACTAGTAGTAATTCCATACCAACACAATCCTATGGTGTTAATGGCTAGAGAAGGAAATTCTTTGGTCACATAATTGCCAGTTAATGTAATAATGTATTGAATTATCAGAAAAAAAAATACAATATCAGTCTGAGAATGTTATTACTGACAGTTCACTGCATTTAATTACATTTATGACAGGTCTTGTTCCATTTTTGACTCCCTAAGAGGAACCTTTCACTTCACTTTGACAAGTTATTACATTATCTGACAATGTATTACATGTAATTGCATCTGTGACAGCTCTTATCACATGTTTGATTCGTTTAGAGGAACATTTTACAGCATTTCGACAAGTTATTACATTATCCGGCAGTTATTACATTATCAGTCGCCACAAGGCTTGATAAGAGCGTTGGCTCACATGGAAGAACAGGCATTTCGACATGGATCAAGCATGAATTCACACACATACACACACACACTTTCATTCCACCTGCCTACCAAAACACACACACACACACTCCTCACACACTCTACCTCCCTGCTGCCCACAGATTGTTTTGTCTGCGAGATAAAAAAGCTGGAGCCAGGGCGAACACCATGTTAATATCCCTGAAGTAGAGAGTGGGAGTGATTATCTGGATGAGACGCTATCAGACAGAAACACTACCGCCGTAGATAGAGGAAAAAAAAAAAACACACACACACACAAAGCTCCCAGCGCTCACAGTTCACACACAGCCAAACGGTTAGATAACACCCACAGCGCCGGGCCAAAAACAGACTCTCACTGACTGGAGCGGTGCCATGGCGGGGCGTCCCGTAACCGAAAGGTCGTAGATTTGATTCCCGCAAAACAGCCGATGTGTCCCGTTGGAAGTGTGCTTGACCAAGACTGGATAGAAGAGTCAGACGAATACCTAAAATATGAATGTGCCTGAGTGTGATGTCACTGGTGTTTGGAAAGAATAAAGATACAGTAAAAGCTGCACTATAGGCAACGTTTTTGTGTGAAATTACACCTGTTTTATCAGAGCGTCCTATCACTACTAATTGAGACGTAGATTCGGTCACTTCTCTGCTCACAGTTAGTGACGAATCAAACCGTAAGACCGAAATCCAAACTGTCTCCTAAACCAGTGATTCTCAGCCTTTTTCATAGCAAGGACCCCTAATTAAGTCCACATTAGAGCCACAGACCCCCATTTGATGAGATTTTGTCTCTCTGACCCAAATCTGAGAGACAGATTTCCATGACTATCTGTATTGTAGGTAGAAAGATAACAGAGAAACTATGATCAAAACAGTCATTCTTCTACATTCTCTAATTGTGTTATCTTGTAAATTAAATAATGCTGAAGTTTAGCAATTCATCAATTTGCTGGGGAACCCCTGGAACCCCCTCAAGGACCCCTGGTGGTCCCCGGACCCCACGTTGAGAACCACTGTCTCCTAATCAGCAGCAGAGAAAGCTGGACTCACCCACATTAGATCTTGTCCTCTCTCTCTTCTCTTTGGTTTCCTTTGGTACTAAAGCATCACAGACCGGCCGGGGCTGTGTGCAGTTTACTGACCTCGCCTTACAGGATTTCTGGATATCAAAGTTCAAATTTTTCAGCTACCTCTCGCTGCCAACATGCAAAGTTGTCTAATGCAGCTTTAACTCTCTGTATGGCTTTGTTGGATGAGCAAAATACAGCAGCTCAACCCAAAAGTAGGCCTAGGTCGTCCAGTTTCACATCTACTTTCGAGGCATTTAGCTCATGTTTTTATCTAAAGTGACTTTCAATGAGTGCAACAGAATACACTTTATTTCCCAGATCACCACCATTGCAAGCAGCCAACTGTGGTCAAGAGGTCAAGGGTCAAAACCACATTTCCCTGCTGACAGATGTAACAGAATATCCCTGTGACCCTGGAATGATCAGTTGGATCTCTATATAGCTAAAATACTTCAGAGTTCACAAGCCAAACGCTGTCCTCATACTCCAAGTAAGCCGATGTTATGCAACTTTTAAAGCATGTCTTTTATTGGCTTAAACCGCTTAGATTCACTGTCATATAACAATCTGAGGTAATATTTGCCATTCGGTGGACGACTTTTATCCAAATCGCCTCACAGTATCCTAAGTGTGGGGGATCAAGTCTCCAACCCTGGACAACATGAACGTACCCACTGCTTCATAATCAGTGGTGGAAAGTAACTAAGTACATTTACTCAAGTACTGTACTTAAGTACAATTTTGAGGTACTTGTACTTTACTTGAGTATTTCCATTTTATGCTACTTTGTACTTATACTCCACTACATTTCAGAGGGAAATATTGTACTTTTTACTCCATTACATTTATTTCACAGCTATAGTTACTAGTTAATTTTCAGATCAATATTTTAAAACAGTTGATCATCTTTATAAAATAACTATAAAATAGCATTGTTATAGATAAGACTACCCAAAAGTATAGCTAAATTGTTAAGATTAGCTTCACGTTGACAACTTTAAAATGCTGCTTACATGTACATGTATGTCAATAAATCAGTATTAATATTCCAATAAGTTATGAAAAATATAACTCTCTAAATGGGGACAGTTTGCATAATGAGTACGTTTACTTTGATACTCTAAGTACATTTTGCTGCCAATACTTATGTACTTTGACTTCAGTAAGATTTTGAATGCAGGACTTTTACTTGTAATGGAGTATCTTTACATTGTTGTATTGCTACTTTTACTGAAGTAAAAGATCTCAGTACTTCTTCCACCACTGCTTCATAACCACTTCCACCTCCTCACTTCCTCACTCGACGCTTCCCAGTTCCCTGGTTATGTGAGAAAACAAGCCAGAGGGGCCTGTGTGTGTAACGTAAGACACCATTCACTCTCTAACGTCCAAACAATGGCTCTTTTTGAAACGGCTCAGGAAAGTCAGATTGTTCGGGGATTTTTACACAATGCCGTGTGAGTGAAGGGAGGTCATTTGATGCTATTGATGAGCAAATTTGGGTCGCGGGCGAACTTAGGGGGAACACTAAGGGAATATGGAAAGCCTTTTTTTTTTTTTGTTTTGAGCAAATGATGAAATCCCCTTCCCTATAGCCGCAGAGAGAAAACGTTAAATCTGCTCAAATGTGCAGCGGAACATCCGATGTGAGCTGGAAGCTTTTTGCCTCCGAGCGTTGGAGAGGGAGACATCCATCTCCATCATGACCCAGTTAGCCGGACTTAGATAATCACTTCAGCGTTTAGCAGGGAAGACATTGACACCCCCCACCACCCCCAACACACACACACACACACACACACTCTCTCTCCTCTGTGCACTCAAACAGGCCAAGCGCATATTAACAACAGATGCGGGTCAAGACAGGTTTCTCCCCTATTCAAGGGTCAGAATGGCCGTCACTCAATAAACTCGAGAGCTTTCCATTCGCACAACAAGTGCTAACGGATCTTATTGTTGTTCTGCTGTTTTCCCACCATGTTGTGTTCTGTTGTTTAGATTCTGTTAGCCAATTAAATCGCGTCCTCTTCATGTTTACAGCTTCCAAGCCTCTTGTCTCACCTGGACTTATCTGCATCTGTTCTGCGTTTTTCTCAAGAATCAGTTTTTTATTGCCTCGCCTCTATCTTTTATCACTGCGCGGATAAACTAAACAGTGTGAGTGTTTACATTTCTTTCAAGAGTTCTTGGAAGGAAGTTCTTGATAAAGCTGACTCGGGTCACACAAAGATGCAAATATTAGCTGTTGCCGAATGGTAAGATGGGTGTGGGCTGAAGTCTGCAACACCGAGAACTCATTCTGCAAAATTAAACAGATCCTTCAGTCCTGTGCAGCTCAGCAGGTAGCAGGTTTTGCTAAAGGGTTGGGGGTTCAATTCCCACTGCAGTCCGCCCAAGCTCAAACTATATGCAGTCTCAGTGCTGAAAGGCTCTTTGGGGAGAGTTTTTAACACTGGCCTCCTAACAAAACTCTTCAAGTTTCCCCATCGGTTGCATTAATCTGTTGCTGCATGACTGAACAAGAGGAAAGAGGAAAGTACCAGTATCAGGTTAATCAAAACTTTTACCACATAGTATTTCAAGGGTTTGGTGCAAAACGGGCATTAAGTAACATTTTGGCCGAAAATTTGTGTCATATATCATTGGAAAGTTCTTGTTGAAATCTATCTGTCGGTCAGAAGAACACATTTGTAAGCATAAACTAAATCAAAATACAGTGAAAAAAACGTGAAAACCCTAGATTCAATTTGGTTAAGAACTTACGTTTTGAATAAAGAGGTGCAATCATTTAAAGTTTTGGTTTTGCTCTGCTATAAACTGTCACTAACGCCCCCTTTCGCTCTGAACCCTCGATTTGTAGATAATATTTGACGAGGAGTTTCATCACTGCAGATGTGTGAAAGGTCTCAGGTTTCAGTAACAGGTTCTGCTGTTGTGTTTTACATTTTGAAGCATGTAACCGACACTCTTCTTACCCAGAATGACCTCCAGTGACTGAACACACACACACCGCTGCTAGGGATTGTTTTTTGCGGTGAGCCGAGTTGTAAACTAGCAGCTTTTCCCCGTGAGCAGCCCGGCGCAAAGTCATTTTCATAACTCCATAATCATGTACAAACTGTTTCTCTCTGTTCGCGTCGGTGTTGATTACACCCAGATAAATTTGCCCCCCGGTCATGGAGCCTAACCAACGGCAGGAAAATGCAAATAAGGATCATTATGTGCTGAAAAATCGTCAACGGTAAAAGGCAGCCAGCGTTTCCTCACACAGGTGAATGAATGTTGAATATTACTTTTCCTGAAATGAACATCACAGAGAGAGAGGGACCATTCCAAACTGCTGCACATGAGAACATGGACGCTTTTATCTAAGTGCCTTACAGTGGCCGGAGTGCAAACAGTTTTTTTTTTAGCATTGTTGGCAGAATTTGAGCCCCTAAAGGCACGGACCGACTATTCAAAAAATTTCCACTTCTATTAAAAACCATGCCAAGGCCGAGTAGAAAACATCATTTTTTTGGGGGGGGGCTGTGAAGCAATTTTTTCGCCCCTTCGCTGCTCTGCGAATTCGCCCGGCCGGCCAATAGAAATGCAGCTTTGGGCATGTTGACCTCTGAAAGAAAAGACAACATGGAGGAGTCTCTAATTGGCACATCATCCAATTTCATCCAACACTGCTCCAGCTGAGTCGTGATGCAGCATGTTTAGATTAGATTAGATTAGATTAGATTAGATACACTTTATGGTGCCAAAGGAAATTTGTCTTGGACACAACAGTTCCCGCTGTATAAAATATACATAAATACACATCATCTTCCACAATTGCACTTGCCCATCCTTAAAACAAACCTGCATATACCCATGCATGCAGTGAAATACACACCCAGTCACAGATTACATCAGACCCTTTATGGTCGCGAAGAGCAAACATAATTCCTTGGGTGAAACCAGACGTGACCAAGTGTTTACCCTGGCAGTGTCAGTGCCATGCCCTCCCATTGAGCTACAGAGGGAATTGAACCCCTAACCTTGGCAGTGCTCGTGCCACAGGACCACAGATCCAGAGAGAGAGCAGAGAGAGAGAGAGAGCAGAGAGAGAGACCAGAGGGCCCATTCCAAACTGTTGTGGATGATCAACACCTGGCTGCCTCAGAAGGAAGTCACCACATAAAGCGGGGAGGGTTTTCTATTTGTCATGTACAGCGGCAACTTTATTTACATATGTAAAAGACACCATCTGGAGTACTGTAAACCTCCAACGCCCCGCCGAGCCACGCTTGGCGGCGCGCCAAACTCCCAACAGTCAGGTCGGGGGTTTGGATCACACCGTTTAGAGGGGGCGGGGGGGGGGGGAAGCGACACGGTTTGTATACAAAGAGGGAGAGGCAGAGGTCGGAGTTCTCCAGCGGTTCCTCCTCCTTTCGGTTCGGGAAGCGCCTGCCAAAGTCTCTCTCCCCCCCCCCCCCCCTGCGCCCGGCTGACTCCAGGCCAAGCGTCTCCGGGACGAGAGCAGAGGAGGGGAGCCGCTCGCCAGGCTGGACTTTTTTGGGCAGATGTGACGCCGCCAGCTTTCGAGAGGCTTTTCAGACGCTGTCGGCGGGAGCGTCGGGACGTTAACGGCAGAGACTCCCACGTTCCCCTTTGAGTGCGCTGCCATAATTCAGCTGCGGCACATTTTTTTTTAACGGCGGGATTTCATGCCTCTCTTCTTCGGTTTGTTGACATATATTATAAAAGCACAATCGGTTAAGCATAAATTTACATTCCGTTTTTTTGCGGGACGATATCTCTGCTCAGCTGAGAGCGCGGCCTCCTGCAGCGGCCCGTCACAATGTTTGGAGAGGTTTGCTTCCGAGATTTCCAAGAGTTCAAGGAGGGAGAGGTGATACGAGGTGTTGTGTTAATTTACTGTCACTCGTCCAGCGTGGTGGTGTGTCGCTCGTAACCAAGGGTAACCGCTCTCTAAACTTTTCCGTGACCGAGGCCGCCGTTGGAAAGCGTTCGTAAGCACTCGTGTCCCCCGGCGGATCGCTCCAGTCGTTTCAACACCAGGCCTCCAGATTCATGAAAATCCTCTAGGAAACAAGTGAAATTATCTCAACCCCACTGGCATGTTTTTTTTTCATCTGCTTAAATACAAGATTGAAGTACTTGTTACAACAGTCTTTTCATGCAGTGTGCGAGTGTGGTCTCCTGATGGAAGGCACGTTGTACTCCCAACTAATCTGCCAAGGAGCTTTTCCTGGCAGCCGTTTGGATCTACGCTCCACAAAGTTTATCACCCCGACATACTGCGAGGCAAACAAGGAGCCTAACTTCCAACGGCCCCGGCTTCGGCTCTAGCAAGGCATGGCATTGTTAACGTTTACAGCACAATGCTTCTCTTATCCGTCCTCTTCTCTCTCTTTTTTTCTCCCCCTCCCCCTTTTTTAAAGCCAACATCCTAATCTCAGAAGTGGTTTAAACCAGTTCGGAGAATGTCTTCGAGGACGAGGGCGATGTTTAGGCAGATTCCGGGGATAAGGCGAAGAGAGAGGGCTTTTATTGTGGAGTGACACAGATGGAATTCATCACTTGTACTCTTTACAGAGCGGGCCGCCTCCTCCTGTAACCCACAGTGACGAGTGTTAAGAACTGACTTCAGGACAGAGGATTTATACTGTGGCAGTGAGTGACTCTATAGCAAAGCTTCTTCCATGCTGCTTTATCAGTGCATTAAAGGGGCAGTAGGTAAAGGTTTTACTCCCCCATAACACAAAATGACCATGACATATCTGCAGGGGGTTGATAAAGTTTTTAGCAATGACTCAACGATTACTTAACCAGATGCTGAGATTTCTGGCTTTCAAAACTCACTTACTTACTCACGTACTTTTGAAACAAAAACTCTTCTTTCATAAGTCAAAAAAGCAAATTACAAGGCAATACCATCATTCAAGTATTTTCCATGGTGACAATTACAAAAAACAATAAAAAATCTAAATCTAAATATGAATTTCTGCACTTTCCAAATCGCAGAGGCTGCAATTAATTGCTTAAGAGAGAGAGAGAGAGATGGGCGTCCAAACTGGATTTCTAAACAAGGTGTTTTAGAGCTCCAGGTAATCTTTGGTCCATGAATCAAGTACAATATTGGTAAATCCTGCACACTGACATCTATTTATTTATTTTTTTTACAAAAGCACTTTTCTTTAAACCATTTTAAAGTAAA
>NW_027283741.1:0-5000 GCF_046629955.1 Centroberyx affinis
TGAACTAAAAATAAGAAAATCTTGTCCTTAATTCATCTGTTTAAAATAAACCAAATAGCCCTTCCACATTATTCAAGATTGTCACTACATTGACGTTTTTTTGTTATTAGCTATCTAACTAGCTAGCAGTGAACTAGCTAGACAACAAGCAGGCAAATGCAGCCCAGTAACCCTGCAGCTGGATGGATGTTAACTAAGATGCTGTCATGGATAAATTTGAGCATTTAATGTAGCCTACTAGCTAGCTCTAGTTAATTTTAATGTTGTGAATTTTAGCATTTTATGTAGGTGTTAGCAAGACTAGCTAACAACTGTAAAGTAATAACTCTGTTTTGACTAATACTTAATTTGAACATTTAATGTTACATTTAGCTAACTTACTGTTTCCACATGCTTAGACACGTTTGATGCAGATGTAGGCTAATGTCCGACTACGCCGGTTTCTGGTGCGATGCTGATGCAGAGCCGACAAAGGATGAGATTTAACATGCAGTGAAGCGTAGGCTAATATTTCAGTAAAAACGGTAAAACTAAAATCACTAACTTCAAAACATACTCAAAAACGTTCAAGTACACAAAAAAGCTACTCAGTTAACAATGACAAGAGCCATTTAGGTGTTGAAGTTACCTGAAGTTGTCTGAAGTTAACGGTCTGGTAACTAACTGGTTGAGAGAGTTTTGTTTGTGAATATTACAAAAATTTCAGTTAAATCATTTGGAAAATATTGTTTCATGCAGCCTGTTGGCTCATATTATCATCATACAGTATATTGTCAGTATTATTCAAAGAAAACATTAAAATATATAGAAAGAGTGTATTTAAAATGATAAAGAAATGTCTATTGAACCTGTTTGCATTAAATGTAAATAGTTTTTGGCTTTAATCTATGGTCTGTGTCCTTCTCTTCACACATTTACACCAATAAGGCCCCATTGTATTTGTCTGTTTGAAGTGCTGACTGCACTAGTTACCTATTAGGGGCTGGTGACATCAGAAGGTGAAGTGAATAGTCAAATAACCTACTTTTATGATAAGATAACAGTCTTTGGTACATATAAATGACATTTTTTGGTGATTGGTCTCCTTACTTTAATAAGGACAGACATATATATACATACCTTTTGGATTTTTTATTTCCTATTCAATTTCCGCCTATAATTCATGTTTGTTTAAGTGTATAAATTTCAAAGATGGATAAAGGTATTGATGAAATCTTTGCTTTAATGTATGCAATATCTGTCTGTGAACATCCAGTCCAAATTTGGTGACATTCTGATCATTATTTCCAGAGATACTTGTGATTAGGCAGACGCCGTCCCTTTTGGAGAAGCCTAAATTTTCACTATTTTCGGTTTTGGGGAGGATCCAAACATCAACCAAATAAACTAATTTTGCAGTAAAATATTTTTATTCAACCATCCATTTAAAAAACTAGACATGGTTGTGCTTTGTTCTACCTCGGGTACGGGTATCTCAACTTTTAGGGGCCTTAGTTCCTCTACTATATACCAGTTTAGTTCTACTGCATTATGATCAAAAAAGAATTGTCTGCAGTACTAATGAAGGGAGTAGAACTTATACTTTAGTACTAATTAGTACTAATTCATATGTGAGACTCCAATTCACTTTTAAAGCTGAAGCGCAATATATCTCTCTCACATTGTGTGACACTGTGCGTCACTAAATGTGTGTGAGTGTGTGTGTGTGTGTGTGTGTGTGTGTGTGTGTGTGTGTGTGCTGTCAGACATGCGTGATGTGTCAGTGTGTGATAGCACAGAACACGTATGCAAATGGGATTAGAAGTGAGAGACTGCGAGGTTAAAAATACACACTGTGTCTAACGTACAACTTAGCGCTCAGGTAGGAAAACAACACCGACGCCCAGAGAGAGTCAACAAAGACCCAGATACACACACACACACACACACACACACACACACACACACACACACACAAGCGTAAAAGTGCTGATACACACACACACAAGCATACAAACATACACACACGCAGACACAAAAACACTACAATACATGTAGTCTGACTTGTACAAAGACGCACAGAAAACACACACACACCTACAAACAAGTATACAAACACACACACACACACACAAACAAGTATACAAACACACACACACACATACAAACAAGTATACAAACACACACACACACACACACACACAAATACAAACACACACACACACACAAACATACAAAAATTGACACACACAAGCATAAAAATGCGCATATACTCAGACACACAAGTATACAAACACACACACACACACTCACACTTGTACAATGAGACACACACACATATACACACACACACACACACACACTCGTGAACATAATGCGGATGCAGATGCAAGCAGAAAACTTTACATATGCAATCAGAATTTTAAAATAGATATACTACACTTAGCAGTATTGAGTGGGTGAACAAAGGAGAGCGAGAGCATGCACACACACACACACACACACACACACACACAGAGTGACTGTGTGAATGTAAGGTAGTCAGGAGGAGAATCAAGGAGGCTTAAGAATATGTGAAAAATAAACAGACTCTCTCTCTCTCTCTCACACACACACACACACACACAAAACAAACTCAAACTCAATTCCAACTCCTTAATTCCATCTCATAATAAATAAAGTCTCATCCATCTTTGATTGGTCTCATTAATGCGTAATGTGCGTCAATCAATTAGTGAATTCAAATTCCACCAAACACGCACATAAACAAATCAATAATTGACATTTGTTATTTATACATTATAAATCAAGGGATTCAATTTGGGTATACAAGTTATAAATTCCAGTACAGTAGCTTCAAAGAGAGACTGTCCCCAACGTGACTCTGAATTGAATCACTTTCATCACTCTGCAGACACACAGCAGACGATACATGACACTGTTTACATGCTCTTAACACTGTGGTGTGTGTTCAGTGAAAAGCTTCCTTCCTTAATCTTCTCCTACAGGCAGAGGTGGAAAGTAACTAAGTACATTTACTCAAGTACTGTGCTTAAGTACAATTTTGAGATACTTGTACTTTACTTGAGTATTTCCATTTGATGCTACTTTATACTTCCACTCCACTACATTTCAGAGGGAAATATTGTACTTTCTACTACATTTATTTGACAGCTTTAGTTACTTTTCAGATGGGGATTTGACACAATGGATAATATAACAAGCTTTTAAAATACAACACATTGTTAAAGATTAAACCAGTGATTTCCAACCTTTTTGGCTTTTGACGTCTTACAAAAAGCAGTGTGTAGTCGGGTCACATTTCAGATGTCTATGAGTTGTTAACAGCTCCACCAAATAGTGATTTTTCCCTCTAAACCTCACATGGTTTCATTTCAATAAATGTTCAAATGATCCAATATTTCAGCAAAAATCAAAGATTAGAGAAAAAGTCCAAAAACTGAAAACAGATTTGTGTATCAGAACTTTGTTTTTTCTTCTTTCCTCTCCCATTAATCATCTCACGACCCCTCAGATTTATCCGGTGACCCTTTGGAGAGGCCCGACCCCTAGGTTGGGAACCACTGGACTAAACTAGCTAACTGTATATAAAGTAGTTCAAACTAGCTCCACCTCCAGCAGCTACAACAGTAACATGCTGCTTACACACTGATGCTTCAGTATTAATAATCTAATGATGTCATATATAATAAAATATCAGTCAGAGCAAACCACTACTTTTACTTTAATACTTTAACTACATTTTGCTGCTAACATTTATTTACTTTTACTTAAGCAGGATTTTTCATGCAGGACTTTTACTTGTAATGGAGTATTTTTACATTGCTGTGTTGGTACTTTTACTTTTACTTGGTACTTCTTCCTCCACTGCCTACAGGTTAGCCAGTGGAATCCGAATGAACTCTGAATTGAAAAGTTTGGGAGTCTCACACCGTTAGCTCAGGCTGGCTAAATCTGTATCGTGTTTTAAATTAAAACTGCAATAAGCAAACTTTTCTGACCACTAGAGGGCAACAGAAACCGCGACGCATTTGTAAATAAAGCACAGCAAAGCCACTGCACTACGGAGGCCTACCAAGGACACACCTAGCAAAGCAGCTAAGCTAACCATCCCTACAGAGAAGTCTCACAGGTTACCAGTCTCACTTTGACAGATCTTTCTCCTGCTGAAGGTCACATGACCCACAATGACAAGTGAAGAGGCAGGTAGCAAGTTCACTAGTTTAACAAGTTTACTAGTTTAACAAGTTTACTGGTTTAACAAGTTCACTGGTTTAACAAGTTTACTGGTTTAACAAGTTTACTGGTTTAACAAGTTCACTGGTTTAACAAGTTTACTGGTTTAACAAGTTTACTCGCTCGCTTCATCGATTCTGCCATTACGAGAAAATGTTCAGGAGTGGGAGGGGCAGAGTGTCGCTTTTAACCAGTGAGGGAGGAGACAAGCTAGTTTTATAAAAATGAAAATCTGCTGAATGGAGTGGGAGGAGCTTCGTTCAGGAGCGGAATCTGACAACAAGCTTCAGAAAAGAGGAGAAAACAGCAACACAGCTGCTGCTGTGTGGATATTGGTTTATATCATTATGTCTCAGTGAAATCTCCACATAGCACACATTAGGTTCAGGTTTGGTTAGAGGGTCTGATATTGTTTATTGCAGGTTTAAGGCTCATTTTATAGACTTGCTTTTATTTAATGACCTGTATTATTGTTGTTTTCAACTTCCCTTTTATGACTCTTGCCCTCCTGTTTGTTGCCCTTTTTTATTGCTTTTGCTGTTTATATCTTTTTATCCTTTGTAAAGCACTTTGTACGTGTTTTGAAAATTGCTATATAAATAAAGTTTCTTATTATTACTTTGAGTTCAGTTTTAACAGGAATCCATTGAAAGTACCTCTTCAATTTTGGAATCAAGCAGCTACAGCAGCTGGTACATACCAAACTTAATTTCCTGCCTTGATCAAGTTCCTTCTTGCCCAGGGAAAGAGTGTGTGTGTGTGTG
>NW_027283741.1:12500-19442 GCF_046629955.1 Centroberyx affinis
GGGACCGGAGGAATGGGGCCATCCACATCGACCTGTGGATGGAACAGCACACACACACACACACACAGCATACTCACACAAACAAACACACACACACACACTGCATATTCACACACTCACAGCATACACACAGACACCAATCTGTCAATATTACACTCTGATCATTTGCTGAGAGAAAGATGTACCAACAAAATCTCCTGACCAGGGCGAGTGTGTGTGTGTGTGTGTGTGTTTTTGTCTATCAACAGTTATTTCAGTGTCAGTGTGTGTGTGTGTGTGTAATGCCTACATAAAATCAATACATGAATTGTGTGTGTGTGCTGTCAATAAGTGTGTGTACATTTGAAGTTTCATTCCAAAATCTGCTATTTGATGCCAGAAGTCGACTCTGATGAAGCAACTGAAAGCCTGAACATAAAGCAAAACATCATGAGGCCCGAACAGATTTTCTTAATTATTGAAAAGAGCTGAAGTGATTCCAAAATGAAAAGAGTACAGGTCTGCAAAATTGAGTGTGTATTGACTAAAAAACAAAAAAAAGCAAATATAAGTTTTATGTTTCTCTTCATTATCTTCTAGATGTTTATCTCTGAGAGCAGAATGTGGAATTTTACTGACCGTCTGGCTGAGAAAAACAGATTCAAAACTGAGACTTCATCTCTGCAATGAAAACAGAGTGGAAAAAGTAAAAGTAACAAAATAGTTCTGGTTTTGAAGATGGAATCGTCTGTGTTTGGGAAATATTCAAGATTCAAGATTCAAGAGATTTATTTGTCACATGCATAATTGTACATGTACAGCAGCAGAAAAATGGGGTTGCAACAACTCCGACAACTGTGCAAACAGCGAACGTAGTAACAGGATATCAATATAATAATATATAATAATATAAAGCTATATACAGGGAAAAATCACAAGTATCATAAAAGCTATGTGTACATAATAACATAGGATAAAAAATAAAAAACAAAAATAGCAAGGAATAGATAAAATAAGTAGAAAGGCGGTCAGTTATAAACTATTTACAATTATCAGTGTGTAAACAGTACAAAAAAGTACAGGATGTGTGTTGTGTGGGGTTTTAAGTACATATGGACCTATGGACATACTGTATATTGACTGAATTTTAAGCAGCAACATTTTTCATACAGTATATATACAGCATTTATATATACAGTCTATAGAGTTTCTGTAGTTCAGTGGGTGGAGCAAGGCACTGCCAGGGTCTGGGGTTTGATTCCCACTGGAGCTACCAAGGCTAAAAAATATACACAATGGTGGTACAGTGGTTGTGTGTTGCGTGTAGCATGTTGTGTGTTTTGTGTTGTTGCGTGTAGCGTGTTGTGTGTTTTGTGTTGTTGCGTGTAGCGTGGCGTGCATGCTGAGGGCTGCGGTCTGGATGGTCGGGGGCCAGCGGAGGTTCGGGATGACCTTGTCCTACTTGGTGATCGGTGAACGATCTCGCCTGATCGCCTGAGGCTACGGCTGATTGGCTGTCAATAAGCTATTAGGACAACAGGGAGGGGAGACGGGACATTGGGGGGGGGGGGGGGGGGCAGAGAGAGAGAGAGAGAGAGAGAGAGAGAGAGGGAGAAAAGGTAAAGAGGAAATGAGAGAGACGGGGTGAAAGAGGAAGGGAGGGAAAGATATTCCCCCTTTCTGGAGAGAGAAATTTGACGCTTTTATTTTGAAGGCTGTAGGAAATAAAATATGATATTGTGTGTTTGTCCTATATATCTTACAATGGAGTATTCAGTAAAGGATCATGCAGCTGTCATGAGTGCATGTATGATTTCCACATGATATCAGAAGTTTAGCCCTCAGACTGGTGTTCATTGTTAGAGACAATCATGTAAGAATAGACTTTATGTTAGTGTGTATCGTAGAACTGGTTTAGACTAGTTTGAAGTGTGCATATTACATTAGCCATATATTGATTTCTTAGAAAAGGATGAACAAAACAACTAGACATACTGAAGTGTATAAATCAGTGATTCTCAACCGTTTTCATGTCAAGGACCCTAATTTAGTCTACATTTGGGCCCCGGACCCCCATTTGATAACATTTTGTCTCTCAAACCCAAATCTGAGAATATTTTTATTGTCAGATATGATTTTGTCCAGAATTCCATGACTGTCTGTATTGCAGGTAGAGAGATAACAGAGAAACTATGATCAGAACAGTCATACTTCTACATTCTCTAATTGTGTTAACTTCTTGTAAATGAGATAATGGTGAAGTTTTACAGTTTTTCAATTTGCTGGGGACCCCCTGGAACACCCTCAAGGACCCCTGGTGGTCCCCGGACCCCCCGTTGAGAACCACTGGTACAAAGAAACTGACATTTCCACCCTTTGTCAGAGAATATCCTGCAGTCCACCTGAGTGTGTGTGCTGGAGGTTTTCTCTCCAGACAGTCTGAATACAGAATCCACAGAAGACTCTTGAACCTTTGCTCATTCATTTTGACCCACAAGGGTGAAGCTTATTTTTCCCCTACAAGGATCAGTGTTCTCCCCTCTGGTCTGACTGTGGCTGACTGACAGGCTGACTGACAGGCTGACCCCAGATCAGGTGTTTCTGTTAATATGTAACACTCAGTTAAAGCTGACTGCCCCACATGGCAGTGAGAGGAAACGTTGAAAACTGTTTGAACTTCACTACCCAGAAATCCTTGGTAGTGACCAAGCTTCACAATGACTTACCTTGCAGCGTTTAACACACACACACACACGCACACGCACACGCACACGCACACGCACACGCACACGCACACACACACACAGTAAAATATCAGCACATCAACAAATACACAAAAATGCATATCAAGGCTATTAAGATCAATGTATGTGTCACATGCAAATACACACACTCTCTTAACCCTAACACCCCCAACACACACACACACACACACACACACACACACACACACACACACACACCCAACACACACACACACACACACACACCATCTGAACACCCTCCTGTACCCTGGAAGCACACACACACATCCAGTCCTATAGTGTTGGTGTTACTGGTTGTGTCTATATCTATAATGATGTGTGCAGCAACTCGCCCCAGCACACACACACACACACACACACACACACACACACACACACACACACACACACACACACACACACACACACACACACACACACACCCTACCACCCCCCCCCAGGGCTCCACACTACACAACAGATGGGAGACAGGAATCATGTCAAAAATAAAACTGAGAGTGTCTGACACACACACACACATACACACACACACACACACACACACACACACACACATACACACACACACACACACACACACACATACACACACACACACACACATGCATGGTGCTGTGGCAGGTTGCTTCAGGCCCCGGGGTGAAGCCAGAAATAAAGACAATAGAAGAATAAACAAGAGAGAAAAACAGAGAATGTGTGTGTGTGTGTTTGTGTGTTTGTGTGTGTATGTGTGAGTGTGTGTGTGTGTGTGTGTGTGTGTGTGTGTGTGTTGGGGGGTGGTTGTCATGACTGTGTCACCCAAGGGCTCCTGAGTAGAAAGCGTGTGGGAAGGCCTGACAGGACAGTGTTTCTGTGTGTGTGTGTGTGTGCATGTGTATCTGTGTATCTGTGTGTGTGTGTGTGTGTGTGTGTGTGTGTGTGTGTGTGTGTTGTTTGCACACACACACTTAGACTAAAACAATTAATAATTGTTAATTGTGAGCCAGCCGTTCTCCACAGCCGGTGTAAGGAGCGAACACCGCCCTCGGTGAGCAGCAGCCTGCATTAATTGTAGCTAACAGGAATCATTTTCTCATTCAAATATGCAAATAAACACATTTATTACCACTAATGAGACACTCTGCTGCGTTCCAGCCGTCTGTGCACGCTTTCCTTTCCATAAGCCACGCTCAGGAATTTCAATATATTTTCACTCTTCTAAGATCACGTTCCCTCTGATCCTGATCGTTATTTTTTCCTCCTTCAGTTCAGTTGGTTTGTCCAGGTGAGAACGATGACCTTTGACCTCTGGTGGCACCAAACAACGGCACCGAGAGTCTCAGTCCTCTGACAAGAGAACTGACACTCCAACTACAGGAAACCCAACACACAAGGGATTATGGGTAGAAGAAGAGAGAAAGCCTAGCAGAAGTCTGGACTGATGCTCATATTCAGCTGTTTCTTCATGTGTTCTGAACTGGTGTGAACACCACAGAAGAAGAGACAGTGTAGGATTGGATGTTATATAAGCTGCCTTCAAATGGAACTCGTGAGCTCGTGGTTACGACATGGGAAGTCGTGCACACGATATGCTCGGCGTTCAAGTGGTTAAGTCGTGAGACTGTCGGCGTGTAGAAGCCACCGAGGCTAACAATTTAGCTAGCTAGCGAGCGGGTAACATAATGCACATTTTCCTCAGACATATTATAAAATTACTAAGAAAAACTCTATACGACTAAAATGACAATATATTAACTTACCATCCACCGAAAAATGAACTTCCATGGCCTCCACCATTTCTGAAAACGTCAACAAACACGTCACAACTCGTGAACTCGGAACTTTCAGAAGATTTTCACTTCCGAAGTCGTGAATACCACAGGAGGGGGGGCGTTCATATGGACTCTTCTCGTGAACACGGTAAACACGACCCCATTTCAAGGCACAAATATTCAACACTAGTAAGATATCAAACTGGGAGCACATGGAGGTTGGTCTAGATCACAGAACCCGAACGGATAGATCGGTCATTCCCATTCAAGTCAACGCTCCTGGACGGTCGGAGCGGCGGCCATCTTGCTGTGACCCGTTGGACTAGCTTCTGTATAAAGCGACTCACAGCAAGTCACTGAGCTGAGAGGTTTTACAGCAAGAACCAAAGCAGCTTCTCTGTCTCCCTGCTGCCATGGATTGCTAACATGCTAATGTTGACTAGAAGAGCTAGAGAGAGAAGTCCAGTCTGTGATGAAGCTACGTTAGCCTCGTCGCTAGACAAATTATCATGACAAACAGTGGAAAAACTGTAAGAATTTTATTGCTTTCTTGTGTTTTGGCACACACTTTTATTTCAAGTTCCATCTGTTTTTAATCGTTTCTCTGTTTGTTTGTTTGTTTTTGTTTTTGTTTTTGTTTTTGTTTTTGTTTTGTTTTTTAGTTGTATTACCTTTTATTCCTATTTTTTGTCTTTTTTTTTTCGGCACACACTTTTATGTAAAGTTCGATCTGTTTTTAATTGTATCTCTGTTTGTTTGTGTGTTTTTAGTTGTACCTGTACCTCATATATTACCTTTTATTCCTATTTTCTATTATATATATTTGTTTTATTTATTTATATTTTTTTCTGTCATTCATTGTGGTAGTTTCACATCACTGCTTTTGGGTTTTATTATATGTAAAGCACTTTGTAAATATTGTTTTTAGAAAAGTACTATACAAATAAAGTTATTATTATTATTATTATTATTATTATTATTATTATTATTATTTTTATTATTCTATCTGTTCAAGTTCTGTGGTCTAGATACAGCACACACCCAGATAAAGCAGGGTTCTTTAAGGGTGCTTTGGTTAGAATAGTAGTTCTGTATAGTCTCTCTCTCTCTCTCTCTCTCTCTCTCTCTCTCTCTCTCTCTCTCTCTCCATCCGTTCCATAGCTCCAGGGGGGGCGAGCGAGTCCGGTGGATTTAGAGAAGAACGGATGAACTTGTTTGTTTTTGTTTTTTTTGACTCGTTTTCTCTCCAAAAACTTTGCAGCCCCGGATCCCTGCAGGGCGACGGGGAGATGAAAAAGAAGCGCACCCACGGATTCAAACCCACGCACACACAACTATTACCATCATTTAACCAGATGCACACACACAAACACACACAAACACACACACACACACACATACACAAACACATAGACACACACAGGTTAAACAAGACGGAGAATGCGATGGATAGAAAGAGAGAGAGATGGGTTAGGTAGCGGGCTACACACATAAACAAGTGGACAAATAAGTGTGTGTGTGTGTGTGTGTGTGTGTGTGTGTGTGTGCTGTACATTTACTTCAATGTCAAGGATAAAACAGACTCAGTAGAGTAGCTGGCATGTGGAGTGATGGATGACCTGCCAGGGAGCACTGGTGTGTGTGTGTTCATGTGTATGTGTGTGTGTGTGTGGATGATGTAGATGTCTGTGTGTATTGTGAGGGTCATGTGTGTGTATAATTTATTATATATGGGGTGGTGATGTGTGCATGGTGGGAAGATGGTGTGTGTGTTTTCTTGATCGACAAATATAAATCTTCACTACAATGAGTACTACTGCTACTACTACTACTGCTACTACTACCATTACTACTACTGCTACTACTACTACTACTACCATTACTACTGATACTACTGCTACTACCATTACTACTGATACTACTACTACCATTACTACTGATACTACTACTACTACCATTACTACTGATACTACTACTACCATTACTACTGATACTACTACTACCATTACTACTGATACTACCATTACTACTGATACTACTACTACTACCATTACTACTGCTACTACTACTACTACTACTACTACTACTAGTACTATTACTACTACCATTACTACTGTTGCTACTACTACTACTAATATTACTACTACTACTACCATTACTACTGCTACTACTACTACTACCATTAATACTGCTACTACTACTACTACTACCATTACTACTGCTACTACTGCTACTACTACTTTTACTACTACCATTACTACTGCTACTACTACTATTACTACTACCATTACTACTGTTACTACTAATACTACTGCTACTACTACTATTACTACTACCATTACTACTGCTACTACTAATACTACTACTACTACTACTACCATTACTACTGCTACTACTACTACTACTATTACTACTACCATTACTACTGCTACTACTACTACTACTAC
>NW_027283742.1:0-5000 GCF_046629955.1 Centroberyx affinis
GACACTTTTACAAGTACAATTTAATTTTCTCTGTTATTTTTCAATGACGAAGTAAGGGGAAAAAATGGCTGCAATTCTTTTGTTAACGTAAAATATCTATTTCCTGATCTTTTGGATCATCAAAATGTCTTCTTCTTCTTCTTCTTCTTTGGTGTGAAGAAGGTTTTTCATGGCAGAGCGTCTCTGACTGTCTCTGAAAGTCTGAGCAGCAGTTCAGCTGCAGGAGGTTTTTCTGATGAACGTAGAGTTTAACGTCTCAAATATTTGCATGCATGATGTTTTTTCTCCAAACTAAACCTAGTTCGTCTTTAACGGGGTTCAGTTATTGCAAACTGACAAAGGAAACATGCTGCTTCATCAGATATTTTAAAAAGCTACGTGTCCCCAAACTTCTGATTGGCAGATTATCCCTGACATTCTGCCAGATAAACTATTCAACCACCAAACTCCATTTAGATCATCAGTTAATTATCTGGATCATGGACTTCCTCAGACAGATCACAAAGCGTAGGCCCTACTGGTCGGCTAACCTGACACATCAGATGGTTTGTCACACAGAACCATCTGGGAAGTCGTCCTTGGAAACTGTTTGGTAAAGGGCAGGCACTTTCAAAACATACTTGGCAGGTGATTGGATGAACCGTCTGTCTATCAGCATCTATCATGAGCTAACTTCAACCAATCGGATCAGATTGCTGAAGCCGGTCGGGAGAAGAGTGAAAACATCTTTTCCATCCAGAAAAGCCTTCAGTGCGTTCTTTGCTCTTCTTTCAGTGAAGAAATCCTCTCCAGTTCAGAAACAGCTGATGTTACAGCAGCATCTCCGCAGCCTCTTTAGGAGCCGCCATGTTGTGAACGAACAGTCGCTCCTCTCTGTCGTCACACCTAAGCCCCGCCCCCAGCTGACCTCACAGGACGCTGATTGGTCCGCACCGCTGTGGTTCGGCCACAAAGCATAACCTGAAACCTGGCAAGATGGATTCTCATGTGATCGTGAGACTCCAGCTGCCTCGCAAGGTGACATCTTAATGTTAGGTGTAGGGGAACCTATGAAGACTTTGAACTATAACCTACTTGTCTAAAATGTGTTTAAATATATGATATTAGAGGCTTACCTTTTCACTGTAGGAGTTTTAAGACAGGTGAAGGGCCGTCTTAAAGTTAAGAAAAAAATCAAGAACAAATTTGACAACTTTCATTTCAAGAATACCAGTTTTTTCTTAGGAAGAAACATAAGAAGAAAGTTAAGAAAATATATAAGAACTGTTTTTGAGAATAGCATTTTTTTCAATTTTTTTTCCTTAACACTAAAGTTAAGAAAAAAATGGCACTTGAGTAGATTTTTTTTCTTAAGAGGGTTTTGTGAATCCGGCCCCAGAACCCCAGTTGTGTTTTATGTAGATGGGAACTACTTTTTCTCAAAGCCTTCTCA
Source organism: Centroberyx affinis (assembly GCF_046629955.1). NCBI lineage: Eukaryota > Metazoa > Chordata > Actinopteri > Beryciformes > Berycidae > Centroberyx > Centroberyx affinis. The sequence goes on from NW_027283742.1 coordinate 1,433, forward strand.
GCTGCTGTGGCTCCACAGAGCCAGAAGAATCCAAAAATAACTGCTGACAGAAAGCTCGATTTTTAAATTTTTTTCAAGATAACATCCTGACCCCGGTGTGATTATACTGTGAGCGTCATGTTTTGCAGAACAGCGTTTATCTTAGTTTTCACAGGCGCAGAACAGAACAGAACAGAACAGAACAGACCAGAACAGAACAGAACAGAACAGAACAGACAGAACAGACAGAACAGGACAGACAGAACAGAACAGAACAGAACAGAACAGACAGAACAGAACAGACAGAACAGGACAGACAGAACAGAACAGAACAGAACAGAACAGAACAGAACAGACAGAACAGGACAGACAGAACAGAACAGAACAGAACAGAACAGACAGAACAGAACAGAACAGAACAGAACAGAACAGACAGAACAGAACAGAACAGAACAGAACAGACAGAACAGAACAGACAGAACAGAACAGAACAGAACAGAACAGACAGAACAGAACAGAACAGAACAGAACAGAACAGACAGAACAGAACAGACAGAACAGAACAGAACAGACAGAACAGAACAGAACAGAACAGAACAGACAGAACAGGACAGACAGAACAGACAGAACAGAACAGAACAGAACAGAACAGAACAGAACAGACAGAACAGAACAGAAAGAACAGAACAGAACAGAACAGACAGAACAGAACAGAACAGAACAGACAGAACAGAACAGAACAGAACAGAACAGACAGAACAGAACAGAACAGAACAGACAGAACAGAACAGAACAGACAGAACAGAACAGAACAGAACAGAACAGACAGAACAGAACAGACAGAACAGAACAGAACAGAACAGAACAGACAGAACAGAACAGAACAGAACAGAACAGACAGAACAGAACAGACAGAACAGAACAGAACAGACAGAACAGAACAGAACAGAACAGAACAGACAGAACAGGACAGACAGAACAGACAGAACAGAACAGAACAGAACAGAACAGAACAGACAGAACAGAACAGAAAGAACAGAACAGAACAGAACAGAACAGACAGAACAGAACAGAACAGAACAGACAGAACAGAACAGAACAGAACAGAACAGACAGAACAGAACAGAACAGAACAGACAGAACAGAACAGAACAGAACAGACAGAACAGAACAGGACAGACAGAACAGAACAGAACAGAACAGAACAGACAGAACAGAACAGAACAGAACAGAACAGAACAGAACAGAACAGACAGAACAGAACAGACAGAACAGAACAGAACAGAACAGAACAGACAGAACAGAACAGAACAGAACAGAACAGACAGAACAGAACAGACAGAACAGAACAGAACAGACAGAACAGAACAGAACAGAACAGAACAGACAGAACAGGACAGAACAGAACAGAACAGAACAGACAGAACAGAACAGAAAGAACAGAACAGAACAGAACAGAACAGAAAGAACAGAACAGAACAGAACAGACAGAACAGAACAGAACAGAACAGACAGAACAGAACAGAACAGAACAGAACAGACAGAACAAACAGAACAGAACAGACAGAACAGAACAGAACAGAACAGACAGAACAGAACAGAACAGAACAGAACAGACAGAACAGAACAGAACAGAACAGAACAGAACAGACAGAACAGACAGAACAGAACAGAACAGAACAGAACAGACAGAACAGAACAGAACAGAACAGACAGAACAGACAGAACAGAACAGAACAGAACAGACAGAACAGAACAGAACAGACAGAACAGAACAGAACAGAACAGAACAGAACAGACAGAACAGACAGAACAGAACAGAACAGAACAGAACAGACAGAACAGAACAGAACAGAACAGACAGAACAGAACAGAACAGAACAGACAGAACAGACAGAACAGACAGAAAAGAACAGACAGAACAGAACAGAACAGAACAGAACAGAACAGAACAGAACAGAACAGACAGAACAGACAGAAAAGAACAGACAGAACAGAACAGAACAGAACAGAACAGAAAAGAACAGACAGAACAGAACAGAACAGAACAGAACAGAACAGAACAGAACAGAACAGACAGAACAGAACAGAACAGAACAGACAGAACAGAACAGAACAGAACAGAACAGAACAGACAGAACAGAACAGACAGGACAGAACAGAACAGAACAGAACAGAACAGAACAGACAGAACAGAACAGAACAGAACAGAACAGAACAGACAGAACAGAACAGACAGAACAGAACAGAACAGAACAGACAGAACAGAACAGACAGAACAGAACAGAACAGAACAGACAGAACAGAACAGAACAGAACAGAACAGACAGAACAGGACAGACAGAACAGACAGAACAGAACAGAACAGAACAGAACAGACAGAACAGAACAGAACAGAACAGAACAGAACAGACAGAACAGACAGAAAAGAACAGACAGAACAGAACAGAACAGAACAGAACAGAACAGAACAGACAGAACAGACAGAAAAGAACAGACAGAACAGAACAGAACAGAACAGAACAGACAGAACAGAACAGAACAGAACAGAACAGAACAGAACAGAAAGAACAGAACAGACAGAACAGACAGAACAGAACAGAACAGAACAGACAGAACAGACAGAACAGACAGAACAGACAGAACAGAACAGACAGAACAGACAGAACAGAACAGACAGAACAGACAGAACAGACAGAACAGAACAGAACAGAACAGAACAGAACAGACAGAACAGAACAGACAGAACAGACAGAACAGACAGAACAGAACAGAACAGAACAGAACAGAACAGAACAGACAGAACAGACAGAACAGAACAGAACAGACAGAACAGGACAGACAGAACAGAACAGAACAGAACAGAACAGACAGAACAGAACAGACAGAACAGACAGAACAGACAGAACAAACAGAACAAACAGAACAGAACAGACAGAACAGAACAGAACAGAACAGAACAGAACAGACAGAACAGAACAGACAGAACAGACAGAACAGAACAGAACAGAACAGACAGAACAGACAGAACAGAACAGACAGAACAGAACAGACAGAACAGACAGAACAGACAGAACAGAACAGAACAGAACAGACAGAACAGAACAGAACAGAACAGAACAGAACAGAACAGAACAGACAGAACAGAACAGAACAGAACAGACAGAACAGAACAGAACAGAACAGACAGAACAGACAGAACAGACAGAAAAGAACAGACAGAACAGAACAGAACAGAACAGAACAGAACAGACAGAACAGACAGAAAAGAACAGACAGAACAGAACAGAACAGAACAGAACAGAAAAGAACAGAACAGAACAGAACAGACAGAACAGAACAGAACAGAACAGACAGAACAGAACAGACAGAACAGAACAGAACAGAACAGAACAGAACAGAACAGACAGAACAGAACAGAACAGAACAGAACAGACAGAACAGACAGAACAGACAGAACAGAACAGAACAGAACAGACAGAACAGAACAGACAGAACAGAACAGAACAGAACAGAACAGAACAGACAGAACAGAACAGACAGGACAGAACAGAACAGAACAGAACAGAACAGAACAGACAGAACAGAA
>NW_027283742.1:10000-27500 GCF_046629955.1 Centroberyx affinis
AGAAACGGCGCGCATCATTCCCCGAAGTTTTGTCTAAATCCAATCAGGTGTCCGAGACCGGGCCGATCCAGAGTCCCCGGGCCACTGAGACCCCTTTTCCACCAACACGGAACGGGTTCCGTTCCGGTTCGCGCACCTAATCTTGAACCGTTCGAAGCATTTCGACCAAAAATAAATTGGTTCAGAACCCGAAAAGTTGGTTCCCAGCTGGAACCAAAAAATATCAGGTTTTCAAGTGCGAACCGTGATGACATCAGTGGGCGTGTCTTATTCTACAGGTAGAATAACAGAACAAAAGCTCACAGGTAATCAATGCGATCCGCCATCTTGCTCCTACTGTTTACCTCCGGTGTGCATGGTGCCACGCCTCCTGATGACTCATCCTTGATCACAATGGTTCCGCTCAAAACTGGTGGAAATCGCTAGATAGCACCAAGGTTCCAAGAATCCTGAACGGAACCGGTTCAAGAACCAGAGCTAATTTGGTGGAAAAGGGGCATGTGAGGGGCGACGAGCAATCCTCTTCCAAAATGACTGATACACAAATTTTAAACAAATGTTGATACTTTCTGAAATACATATCAGATATCAGTCATATTCGTCAAAATGATAGATGTGATGCAGTTTGTTTATCTATATATTCATTGTGTAATTGATCAATACCACACTGGTTGTCTATGGGAAGCCCTTAACCCATTATTATGATCCTGGTTTCCAGGGCCGGATTAACCAATCACAGGGCCCCTGGGCACACACGTCCTGTTGGCCCCCCCCCTCGTCTCACTGCACCCCCACACTGCAGCTCCAGACACCAGCCTGCTCACAAACAATACAAACGTAAACCTTTTACAGGTTCAAAGTTCTCTGAAACTCAGTTTTAGCTTTTACAAACTGCCAGTCCTGCGGTCTAGAGCTCGCTCAGTCAGTTTGAGAGAGAAAACATTTGTCCAACCCCGAGGCTAGCTTTAGTTTCAGGGGGTGGGGCTTCACTTTGTTTCCATCTGGACTGCAGGTTGTGGCTGTAAGGAGGCGAGGTGACAGGCGGTGGGAATGAAGCACCAAAGAAATTGTTAAATGTTGAAATTTATTGAAAAGGTTTGACTATGTCTGTACCTAGGGACTCGGGGATATTCTGGGCCCCCTGGTGGTCTGGGCCCCCTAGTGGTCTGGGGCCCCTGGTGGTCTGGGGCCCCGGGGCGTGTGCCCTGCATGCCCGGTCGGTAACACAGGCTTGCTGGTTTCAATGGAGAGTTTTAGTGTCTTGTGGTTTCAGAGGCTTCACCGCCCCCTAATGAGAATGAAATTAGGGGGAAAACCTGAATACTTTGAATTTTTTGGGAATGTTTGGCATGAAAAGATATTGAATACTGGCTCAAAATATCAGCTATCGATAGCTTCAATACAAAAATATCGGTATTGGTCTTCAAAAGCCTGTATCAGTCAAACCCAAATTACAGGTGATGATTTTTTTTTGCCAAAATGGATGCATTTAATTTAGGAATTTCCTCTAGTGGCTGAATCACATGTGAAATGGAGAATGGTCCATGTCACAGGCTTTGTACTTCTGTTCGAATCAAACTTTAGGCCTAATTTCTACCTTCTTCTTCTTCTTCTACTTCTTTAGTCCATCGCCTACAGCTCCAGCCTCCCGCTCCTCTGTTCTTCTTCGTTGGTCCACGCTGCAGCAGACGCCTCTACTTCCAAATTTGATGTTTTATCAATAAAACGGAGAGGAAAGATTGAGCGAAAGTTGCCAGAAATCTATTTGGAGGCCACATCTAGAAAAAAAAAAGCACCTGTTCCCTCTGAGCTGATAGTTTGGTGATCGTTGATTTATCACATCGATCAATCACATCTTGTCTGTCATCGGTCTTCGCTCCACTTTGTCCCCAGAAATTTAGCGGATGGAAGCAGGTTTGGACGTTTGGTTGGCGAACGCTCTCTGACTAGTGGCGGCTCTGCTTCTTCTTGAAGATCTTGTTGAAGGCGTGTCTCCTCCGCCCGCCGCCCGAGTCGCTCTCGTCTCCCTGCGGGCCGCCGTCCTCCTCGGCGGGGCTCCTCCTGGCCGGCGGCTGGAGGCCGAGCCCCCGGCCGTTGGCGGAGCTGGTGGAGGAGGCGGAGGAGGAGGAGGCGGCCGCGGCGTCGGCCGGGTCGGCGGCGTAGAGCGAGCGGGTGGAGCAGCAGGCGGCGAGGGCGGGGCTGCCCCTCAGCTCCCCCAGGCTGGAGCTCTTCTCCAGGCCGCCGCCGCCGCCGCCGGAGCCCTGGCCCTGCAGGGGGAGGAGCCTGGACGACAGGGGGAGGGGCTTGGGGCCGTACGAGCCCCGGGATTCGCCGTGGGACAGAGGGAGGGCGGAGTCAGAGTCGGAGCGGTTCATAATGTCCCTGAGAGAGAAAGAGAGAGAGAGACAGAATGATTGAATGAGGAAGGCTAACAATGCTAATATATTGTTTTAGTGTGGAAAGACATCGGATGTTTAAACTTGCTTTACCACAGTATGAGAAGAATGATAACTGACTGCAGTTATAAATCAGGCATAATGGCAAAAAACAAAACAAAACTCCACAGCTGATGATCTCTGTGATAAAACAGCAACATGAGGAGGAAGGTGGAGGGATATAAGAGAGGTAATGGAAAGAAAAAAAGAGTAAGTGAATATTAAAATGAGCAGTAAAGGTGCTACAAGGAGCAGTTTAAAATCGCTAAATTCCCAAATGAATTTTGAGACATTAGGATAATTACTGTAAACAAATGAGACCGTCACTATCAGCCTGTCAGCCTCTATCAGCCTCTACTCTATACAGGGCTGATGGGAAATGTAGTCTTAATGTGGAGAACTAACAATACTACTGGAGTGAGATAGAGGAGAACAATCAGCTCCACCAGGCTCTCATTGGTTTACAGTCATTAGACCAAGAGAGGAATATTAATCTGACAATGACAGATTGATGTTAAAATGACACACAGAGCAACTTTAAAAAGTCAAAGTTGAAAAGCTAGAAGTCAGTAAAGGACATTCAGAAAACCAAGCACAAGCTGAGCAGCAATGCAATAATTCTATTGAGTTGAGTACTGCTTTATGTGTGTGAGTGTGTGTATGTGTGTGAGTGTGTGTATGTGTGTGTGTGTGTGGGTATGACTTAAGTCACTTTCAGGGACACAAACCAGACTGAAGACCAGTTGATTGGGGACGGGTTGTGCAAAAGCCGTGTCCCCAGTTGGTAAAAAAGCTGATTTTTGGGTCAGTGGTTAGGGTTAGGCAAGTAGTGGTTATGGTTATGGTTATGGTTAGGGTAAGTCTCCAGGAAATGAATGTAAGTCTATGTAAATACCCCAAAAGTGACATAAGTAAGACTGTGTGTGTGTGTGTGTGTGTGTGTGTGTGTGTGTGTGTGTGTAAGCCAGGCCCAGCGTTAGCCAGGCTTCCCTCCATACGAAAGCTCTACTCTTCTTCTTCTGTGTGTGAAAAAATGCAAAAAATCAAGTTTCTTTGCTTTGATTTCTGACGAATGCGTTGGCGACTGAATGTTTGTTTTACCGGTCAGTCTTGTTTATTATGTGTTGTTTTTAATACTTAATTAGGACAAATAAAGTTAAGCTTGAACTTGGCATTACTCGTGTCTCTCGGTGTCAGAGGTTAGAATTGAGGAAATTCTCTGATACCGATGTTTCAGGCTGGCGGTATCGGTATCAGACGGCCATGCAGAGGAAGATACCCGAAGCTGCCGGAGCGATGGCGCTGCAGCCGGGCCGCCTTAGCTCCGCCCACCTCAGCTCCACCCGCCTCAGCGGCGCCCGCAGGCCAGACGGCGCACACCGCCTCCACAGAGCGGAAACAGGTGGAACGGAAGCGGAAAGCGGTGGTGCCTTCAGCGGAGGGAGAAGAAGAAAAAGAAGCGGTGGAGGAGGCGGGGAGGCGAGGAGGAGGAGACAGCGAGAGGATCGGGGGGGCGGGGCAGATGGAGGGATGGGAGAGAGAGGAGGAGAGGGAGGAGGAGAGGGAGGAGGGCAGGGGGAGGAGCTCCAGCTGGCCGATGGAGCGGCTGCGGTTCTGCCGGCCGTGGCGGCGAGGAGGGCGGGACGACGGGAAGTGGCCACGCCCCTCCTGCTGCGACAAGCCCCGCCCTTCAACCAACCTCTGAGAGCTGAGGGTCAGAACGGGGTCTCCCATCCTCTGGCGCAGGGGCATCAGACTCGGGGCTGCGGGGGAGAGAGGAGCAGAGTTAGACTCTGTCGACCAGCTATGAAGCCTGGAACCGACTTTTAGGTTTTAATGGTGAAGACGCAGAGCTGTGATCCAGTCCCAAGTCAAGTCCCGAGTCTAAATGTAGATTGACAAGTCAAGTCCAAGTCAAGTCCAGGTCATTAAAGTCAATTCTCAAGTCTAAATGTAGAACAGCAAGTCAAGTCAGAACAAATCAAGAGTCCAGTATCAATTTAATATCTTAAAGAAAACTAAATATCTAGGACTTTTCAATGCAATATGGTTTTAATAGGATAAAAACTTGGTAAGAGCATCATGAGTTTGATTTCTATAATCAGTTTCAACTTCAATAAATTCAATCATTCCATACAAATTCAGAAAACAGAATTTAAATTCAGTCGTCTGCTGGAACAAATCTCATCACTTTCAATCTGAGTCATTTACACAAACACAAGATCTCAAGTCAAGACTTTAGAAACCTTTTCAAGTCATCAGAGTACAAGTCAGAGTCAAGTCCCAAGTCACCAGACCCCAAGTCAAGTCCAGTCTCAAGTCTTCTCTTCATGCATCAAGTCAAGTCTCAAGCTATTAAAACTGACTCGAGTCCAAGTCATGTGACTCGAGTCCAAGTCATGTGACTCAAGTCCCTGCCTCTGTGAAGACGAGTTGGAAGGGGAAGAAAAAAACCCTTCAAACTGAAGTGTTGAAGAGATCAAGGGACTCGTGTAAATTGTTGACAAAAAAAATCTAAATTTATCCTTTTGAATTCAGGCTGCAACATAAATTGTGTAAAAAGAGGCCTGAACAGCTGTGTGTGTGAGTTAGTTTCATAATGTTTGGTCCCATGAAACCCATTAATGACAAAATGTACCTCAATTCACTGAAGGTTTCACCCAGCAGCAGTGACAGATTGTATGGATAAAAAAAACACTGAATGGAATCCAACTGTTCAGATGAATTCAGTGAAAAGAAAAGAAGCATGTTCAGATCTTTTGGATCAAGTCAAGTCACACAGCTGGACGGACAGATGAGTTCAGATCCAAAATCAAGATGTCCATCATAGAGATATATCTCTATGATGTCCAACATTTTAAAAAACGATCACAGGCATGAAAGCAAATCTCCTGATTAAATGTTTTTGGTGTTGTTTGCCAACATGAGCTCTCTACTTACAGAACAGGAAGATTTTTTAGGATGGAATAATAATGATAATGATAATGATAATGATAATGATAACAACCATAATAATAATAATAATAATAGTAACATGTTTATTGTTAAAGCAGCATTCATACGTAGAATGCAACTCAAAGTGCTTTACATAAAATAGATTGATTAAATTAAATTACATAAAAAAAACAAAAACAAATTAAATTAAATGAAAACAGTAAATGGATTAAAACATCACATTAAACTGACATTAATAATAAATAATCATTCTTTTGAAAATATTGAGCAATAAACTTTTAAAATGTATTTTTTCAAAATGGATCTGTAGGATTTTGGAGTTAAACCATGAAAGCGTCCGGCTGTATGAACTGACACACTGTGTTTATCTGCTGCAGACCTGCAGGTTAGTGAGGGGGGGGGGGGGGGGTTAGCAATCCATTCTGAGAGAAAGGAGACAAAAGAAGAAGAAGAAGAATAGTGAGTCAGCAGAAGAAGAGTGAGTCTTCCAGGTCTGCAGAGAGGGAAGAGAGGAAGAGGAGGAGACGGATGAAGAATTAGTGAAGTGTGACTCTTCTCCTGCAGAACAGCAGAACAGCCTGAATCCTTCTGATTGGAGGAAGAGCACAGGGGGGGTGGGGGGGTGGGGTGGGGGGGTTTATACCTCTGCCTGGGGGATTCTGGGTATCTGAACGTTGAAGATGCTCTCAGCAGGTCACATGAACATTAGACTCTGTCCTCTGTGCAGACATGAGACAGACTCCACTGTCTGGGAGAGAATTCAAGGATTTTCTCTGACCTTCAGGGTCTTGTGGTGAAATTCACAGACTTCAGATTGTCACGTTTCAGTCAGACTCTCCCGCTTCCTGCCGCCAACTTCTCAACTTTTCTCAAGCGATTCAGAGTCTGGTGTTTCCCTCGTCAGCGGCTAGTTCTCGAAACAGTCGAGCCAATCAGAGCCTTTGTGGGCGGGACTAAAGTTTGAACCGAAATCTCCTCCTTAACTAACAGACTGTCTTTGCTAAGACGATATTTTTGTCCAAATCGACTGTCATTCTTGGTCAGTTGGTAAATGTCTGCTAACCATGTAGAGGCTGACTGGCTGCATCATGTGACTGAAGTGATGTCAGAGCGGCCGATACGTCAGTCACTAGTGATTAGTTCAGATACGTCGGTCACTAGTGATTAGTTCAGATACGTCGGTCACTAGTGATTGGTTTAGATACGTCGGTCACTAGTGATTGGTTTAGATACGTCGGTCACTAGTGATTAGTTCAGATACGTCGGTCACTAGTGATTGGTTTAGATACGTCGGTCACTAGTGATTTGTTCAGATACATCAGTCACTAGTGATTTGTTCAGATACGTCACTCACTAGTGATTGGTTCGGATACGTCGGTCACTAGTGATTGGTTCAGATACGTCAGTCACTGTGATTGGTTCGGATACGTCGGTCACTAGTGATTGGTTCAGATACGTCAGTCACTAGTGATTTGTTCAGATACGTCAGTCACTAGTGATTGGTTCAGATACGTCAGTCACTGTGATTGGTTCGGATACGTCGGTCACTGTGATTGGTTCAGATACGTCAGTCACTAGTGATTGGTGCAGTTACGTCAGTTACTGTGATTGGTTCGGATACGTCAGTCACTGTGATTGGTTCAGATACGTCAGTCACTGTGATTGGTTCGGATACGTCAGTCACTGTGATTGGTTCAGATACGTCAGTCACTAGTGATTGGTGCAGATACGTCAGTTACTGTGATTGGTTCAGATACGTCGGTCACTAGTGATTGGTTCAGATACGTCAGTCACTGTGATTGGTTCAGATACGTCAGTCACTGTGATTGGTTCAGATACGTCAGTCACTAGTGATTTGTTCAGATACGTCAGTCACTAGTGATTGGTTCAGATACGTCAGTCACTGTGATTGGTTCAGATACGTCAGTCACTAGTGATTGGTTCAGATACGTCGGTCACTAGTGATTGGTTCAGATACGTCGGTCACTGCGATTGGGTCAGATACGTCAGTCACTGTGATTGGTTCAGATACGTCAGTCATTAGTGATTTGTTCAGATACGTCAGTCACTAGTGATTGGTTCAGATACGTCGGTCACTGTGATTGGTTCAGATACGTCAGTCACTGTGATTGGTTCAGATACGTCAGTCACTGTGATTGGTTCAGATACGTCAGTCACTAGTGATTGGTTCAGATACGTCGGTCACTAGTGATTGGTTCAGATACGTCGGTCACTGTGATTGGTTCGGATACGTCGGTCACTAGTGATTGGTGCAGATACGTCAGTCACTAGTGATTGGTGCAGATACGTCAGTTACTGTGATTGGTTCAGATACGTTGGTCACTAGTGATTGGTTCAGATACGTCAGTCACTAGTGATTGGTTCAGATACGTCGGTCACTAGTGATTGGTTCAGATATGTCAGTCACTGTGATTGGTTCAGATACGTCAGTCACTAGTGATTTGTTCAGATACGTCAGTCACTAGTGATTGGTTCGAATACGTCGGTCACTAGTGATTGGTTCGGATACATCAGTCACTAGTGATTGGTTCAGATACATCGGCCACTAGTGATTGGCTCAGATACGTCAGTCACTGTGATTGGTTCAGATACGTCAGTCACTGTGATCGGTTCGGATACGTCGGTCACTATGGGGGATGGGGAAAATCAGCCACCCCCCACCCCAAATCTCAACTCAATACTGGAGTGGAACCAGAGGGACGTTCAATCTGAAGATCAGTCTGGGGTCAGACAGGACATTAGTTAAAATTAGACAGAATAAAGGCCTGATTCTTCACAAGATCTTGTCAAGTCAGTAAACCTGATGAAATCATGTTGAAACTGCTGCGATATCAACTCAGATATCCATCACTGTCAGGAACAAAGATACAAGTCTGTGCCTTTTGTTCTGAGAGTGTCGGGTTTTCTCAGGATGTGAGTGTTGATCCTGAGGAGAGAGAGATCCAGACAGCTGAGGCTTATTGATGAATTTGGGTGTTAGATCCTAATAAAATCGATAACGTGCTTTCAAGGCCATCCATTCATTTTCAAAAACTTTTAAGGCCTTATTTTCTAAAATCCACAAACTTTCAAGGATGTTCTCGGCCTGTGGGAACCCTGATGAGAGGCTTGTCAATCAAACATCGTGATCTGATTGATCTGATCGATCTGATCGGTCAGTTATCCATCCCGGATCAAACAGAGGTATAAACCCAGCTTTGCTCAGGGAGCGAGTGAAGGAGGAGGGAGGGGCCAACCGGAGTGTTTCCATGGCGACTGGCTGTCTGCGATGCCACTCAGGGGCCAGAGGTCGCTGACTCTCCGGTCCATCTGCCAGGCTGCGTCTGCAGGGAGCCAATCGGGAGAGAGATGGCGAGACAGAGGACCAATCAGAGGAGGGGACGGAGACACGGAGCAGACCAGGTGAAGTGACAGGAGATGAAGCCTCATTACAGAAGATGTTTCATGACGTTTTCCATGTTTTTATCTCTTATTTAAACAGGAATGTTGACTAAGAACATTTTCCTCTTTACAGCAGTTACAGTTTGTTCACTGGAGACTGTCAGGCTGGCTTTACACGGTGAAACTTTCACGCAACTTTAGTTGGTTGAAACTTAGGTGAAACTAAGTTGCAATTGAGTTGCATGGTGTAAAGCCCTCTGCAACGCACTCTGAAACTCAGCCGCAACAGTTGCAAAACTCTCAACTTTGTGAAACTAGTTTCACGCAACAGCCAATCAAAACGCTGATAACGTGTCAGATGATGACGTCAAACAGCTGAGTCATGTCAACAAACAAACGTGAGCTAGGCAAACTACCGTTGATGCGGTATCATTTCAACCGATTTCAACTGATTGATTTCAACTCGACAGACGGCTTATCACCAAAATGAACAAAATGATAAAACAGAATCTGGTCTCTGGACGCTTCAGAAGGAGATTATCCTCATAGACTTCATGTAAGGTTGGTAATGCTAAAGTTTTTCTAAAGTTTTGATGAGAATCAGAGCTGTTATCTAGAACACAATCACATATCAAGCTACAATTTCATACTGATGTCACAAGGTGGCAACAAAGAGCTATTTATTTATTTATTTTCCTTGAATCAAAGGGAGAATGCACTCATTGGATCAAGCTCCTCGAACAGAGTGTGAAATCCATCGGTCTCTCTTTTGAGCAGCCAGTCCTTCACCAGACGTTCAGCCTGTTTAGGTCGTGTTTTTTCCTCCAGCAGATCAATAAGCATTAATGCAGCGATAGCTCTCTTCCTGTTCTCCGGGTCAGACATTATGAAACAAAGTAGCCAGCCAGCGCCAGAAGAAAAAGCGATACAACACGTCCGAATTTATATTATCCAGTGAGAAAACGATACGAAATAAGATACAAAGATGCAAATTACAGTTTAGTTACAATGACACTTCCCACTTGATATAATCTAGCGAGAAAACAATACGACAGATGAAACATTACCAATCTAGCTAATTTTAGTGAAATAAACTATTAAATCGTGTTGCATGAGACTGATCCTTTTTGAATTCCTTCATGTAACTGTCAAGTTGCATGGAAATTATGTTTCATGCAATTTACAACCTGCAACTAGTTGCGTGAAAGTTTCACCGTGTAAAGCCAGTTTGTACCTTATGAGCCTCTGTAATATATAATAAACTTCTTAAGTTGCTGAGTCACCACAGTATTGTCAGCGGAGTTAAAGGATTCCAGTGTGATTTTAGTTTCCGCTCATTTTTAAATTTTCTGTCCCTTTAATGATAATTCTGACAGTTTTTTTTTTTTTTGTGTCTCATAGCAGTGGAACAGCGACTGAACAAATTTTTATCAAATTTCTACCAAATCCACCTGCATGGAAGTCTGTCATCTAAACCTGTAGAAGAGCTTCACCCACCGGCTCCCGAGGGCCTGAAGGCCAACTGGGCCCCGTATTAAAGGATAATGTTAAATTTAAAAGATTACAGTACTGTAAGTCTAAATCCAGATATTAGCATCAATACAGTAACCTAAGTGTAAGTGCAGCTGAACAGATGTGAAGGACGATCTTGTATGGCAAGCTGTTGTAACATTTATTAGTGTGACCGGATTCACATTACAGATATGTGAAGTTCATTAACGACTAGTTAAAATGCTAATTTAAGATATCTCTGACTCGTCAAAATGCTAATTTCTGTGTGACGAGTCAATTGAAGATATCTGTGACGTCATTATAGATATCTTAAAAGATATTTTGACTAGTCGAAATGCAATCACAGCTATCTTTAATTATCATTCTTACAAGTCGGATTGTAACTGCAGATATTTTGAATTACCATTCTGACTGGTCACATTATAATTATGACTAGTCAAATTGGATTTGTAGATATCTATAATGTAAATATTTTAAGTTAAACGACTTGTCATAGATCTTGAGTTGGAGACTTGCTGAACGTTGGGAAGTTGTTTTACCGGCTGCTGAGCCTAAAGGACTTCATCTTACACTGCAGCGTCCCCGGGGACAGGATGTCCTCGTCCATGTCGTCCAGGTCGTCGGACAGCAGCAGGTGCTGCGGGGTCGGAGGTCGCAGGCCCAGGAAGGCGGGGTCCAGGTTGAGGGCGGCGGCCAGCGTGGCCAGGCCGGGGTTGTTGACCAGGCAGAAGCCCGTCAGAGACTCGATCTGCTGCCAGCGGTGGAGCTTCTCCCTCAGAGCCGCCGTCACCTCGCCCAGGGCCTGTCTGAGGGGGGGGGGGTTCAGTTCATCAGTCATTATACAACAGTTACTTCCGGTCGAGTAATTTGATTGGACAAGAGGCATTCCATGAGTGCCGATATACAGTATAGAGAGCCTAAGCCCCTCCCCTTCCTCTGTCCACCATGGGACCTTATTTTGGAAAAAATCTGTACAGTAGTCAACGGTTAGAGACAAATAATTGTTTGATCCCGTTTGAATTGTGCCATGAATTACACATATGATGTTTCGTCAATTTAAAAGATAATGTTGCAAGTCAAGAAAGTCTCAGTTTGTGGTAAAACTGTTGAAGTATCAGACTGTGAAAATACATAATTAGAAAGACTACACACCCAAAAGTGGCGTAAGTGACATCATAACTTTCTCTCTCCACAAGCTGCCCAGAGCCTGAAGCTCAGTCCCTCTCAGACAGCAGGAGTATTAAACACAACCTGGAAGGTAGAAGAAGAACGGGTTTAAACTGCTTTAGGATAGTTTCAGTACAGTGGGGGCTAACGTTAACGCCATGCTGTGTGTTTCCTATGTTTCCTTCATGTTGGTGTCGGTGAGACAGAGATGTAGTTCACTGAGCCTGAAACACTAAACTAAACTTTACTTTACTGTTTTACCACAAACTGACACTTTCTTGATCCCGTTTGACACAATTCAAACGGGATCAAACAATTATTTGTCTCTCGCCGTTGACTACCGTACATATTTCTTCCAAAATAAGGTCCCATGGGGGACAGTGGAAGGGGAGGGGCTTAGGCTCTCTATAGCAGCACTGGGACGTTTTACTGTATGTATCACTCCGCTTCACAGGTGTTCTGATGTAACTTTGATCAGGCTGCGTTCACACACACTGTTTTTTTTGTGTGGAAAAGCTGCCTGGAGCTTCTTGTGAGGAGAAATAAAAAGCGGATCACCACAACGTCATCTGATGTTAGCTGAGTAGCTGCTAGCTAACCAGCTGGTTAGCTCTAGCAGACAGTACACAGTGTTGTGCAACAAACAAATACTTACCAGATATTCCCAGTACACGTCCACACAAAACTCTAACTTCATTTGCACCTCGCAAATATGGAGACATTTGACCTTAATTAAGAACGGTCGGCCGAGGCGGAAGATTGGGAAGAAAGTAAACTGAAATCGTCTGTGCTAACATCAAAGGAGCTGCTAGCTTGCAGTCGGGAAACAGTTCACCTGTTGCTTGGCGACACTTGGTAGTGAATCCTGAGGGAAATGTTTTTGTTGGCGGAGACAAATAACAGACAAAAATCATCTGTTGTCTCAAATTACCATTACTTGATGAATAGCTTTGTTTATACAACTGTTGTATAAAAGCAATATCACACCTTTGGTCGTGCTGTTGTTCTGTATATCAGCAGGCTGTGAAGACTGAATCAGAACAACAACACGACCTCTCGTGTGATACCGCTTAAATCAACCCAAGGCTGAACTGTCCATCAAATTTCATGCAAATCCATTGATATGTTTTTGAGATTTTTTGCGGACAGACTAACAAACAGGGCTGAAAACAAACCCTTGAGGTAAAATTGGATAGGAATTATCAGCATGGATGGAAATATGTTTAGACCACAGAACCTGAATGGACAGAACGGTTCTTCCTCTGTCATGGTAATTTGGCTCGTGCATCATAAAATGGTGATTAAGGAATTTGAAGTTTTAGTTGCTATGGCGACAACACAAGTCTGGACATTAAGGCTGTAAAGTCTGTCACACTGTGAGAACTGAGCAGATGAGTCTGTTAACAAACTGGAAGCTAACGTTAGCGACAAGGCTAACGTAGCTTCATCACAGACTGGACTTCTCTCTCTAGCTCTTCTAGTCAACATTAGCATGTTAGCATTAGCATGTTAGCAATCCATGGCAGCAAGGAGACAGAGAAGCTGCTTTGGTTCTTGCTGTAAAACCTCTCAGCTCACTGACTTGCTGTGAGTCGCTTTATACAGAAGCTAGTCCAACGGGTCACAGCAAGATGGCCGCCGCTCAGACCGCCCTGGGTCTGTGGGTTAGACTGATATGATGCTGTCGGCCGGTCGCAGTGGAGTCCATTAATTCCTGATAATGGACTCCTCGAAGGGCATTATCCCGCTTATACCATGGTCACTTGCCAAAGAAAAAAAAATTAAGACCATTAATTTATATTTTCATGCGTTTTGTAATCAAAATCTAAAGTTTTTCACAAGCCATAACTCAGTTTCCCTGGTAACACCTGAGGGTTTGACTAATACCTGGAACAATCATTACCGTCCCATAAGGTTCTTATGCAACGGAAACGTTGTTCACTGCTCCAGTAAATAGGACGAACCTTAGATAGGACTTGGCAGCAGGAGATATTTCTAGTCCGCTCAGCTCATAGAACCCTTTGGCTCAGCTAGGAGCCAGAAAGCTAACGTTATGCTAGCAACATTCAAATCAATATCAAGATTTTCACAAACATACAAATTGTAAACGGAGGCTTTGACTGCGTCCCTGTTGCTATGGTTACTCATGTTAGATACAGGCTGATGCTACGTAGCCAGCGCATTAATTTAGAACGGTGAACAGACAGTTTCACTGGAACTACTTAGTAGGTGTCCATTATCAGGAATTAATGGACACCCTGCAGCCAATCAGAATCAAGTATTCACCCAGACCATGGTATAATGGCTGTTTATCAATTGGATATCAGCCTCTGATATGATGGAGGTTCCTCCTGTTTTCACACAGTCAACCTGCCTCACCTGCTGACACCTGAAACTATTTCCTCAGTCTGAGTGTCAGTGGAGAGTTTCAGTGTCCCACAGTCTGCCGTCTACAGAGCGCCATGAGAACGCAGCATCGAGTCACCGGCTCTGTCGGTCCGGGCTCCGGCGCTCAGGGTCAAAGGTCAAAGGTCAAAGGTCAAAGGTCACTCACTTGGCGGACAGGATCTTGTGGTCGACGTCGTCCAGCGAGGAGCTGTGAGCCACGTGGAACGTCCCGAACAGAGAGCTCCGCTTCTTCTTGATCTTCTCCGCCTGGAATAGCATCATCATCATCATCATCATCATCATCAATATACATTCATTTTGGGGTTAACTGTTCCTTTAAGCCTTGAGACAAATGAGACATGAATGAGGCAAAGGGTGTTTCTAAAACCGTTTATCTGCTTGTGTGTCTACAGCCCTATTCGCACAGGACCAGTATGACCTGGGGACCTCTAGTAATTTGTAATAATTGTGGAGGTCGTCTGTGATCTTAATCCCGTGTGAATCTGCCAGGTCCCTAATTTGTAAAGTAAAAATTCCACCGCAAATTACCTACCATATTTCGCCAAACACAGAGGTCATGTGATAATATTATTCCCGTGTGAATCGGCCTCTCTGTGATTTGGGGTCGTATTTTTTTTTTTCCCAAGGTTTTTTGTTTTCTCCGCGCCTTTTTTCTGCCTCTTTTCCGGCCGAGAATCACGGAGGCTGCGTTGGCAAATTATAAATGAAAGTTCTGACAGCATTCTGGGTGCAAATTCAGGAGGCTCATCTCACCACACAGCATGGAGACACATTCACAGAAAGAGAAAGCTCAAATCCATCAGAAGAGCGAAAATCTCAGAAGATGACGAGATGGATGACATTCATGGCAGCGTGCGGTAAGGAACATTTTTCTATCTTTCAGCAGGCTGATGTTACGCAGAGCCATGACATCATATCCGGGGGATAACGTCAGTAAATTCGAGTAAAATACAGACTTCGTTTATCCCGTGCGAATGTGCCGCACGAAACACAGAGGTGGGGGGGGGGTAATTTCTAAATCACATGAGGTCCCCAGGTCATACTAGTCCCATGTGAATAGGGCTTTTGTCATCTTTCAAAAAAGCCCTCAAAACCCACCTATTCACTCTTGCTTTTGACCTCTAATCTTCTTCTCCTCCCCCCTCCCCCGTTCCTCCCTATGTATACGTCCTTTTCTCATCTATTTCTATCTTTTATATATATCTCTATTAAATTTGTTTTATCCTGTGTTTGTAAAGCGTCTTTGAGCACCGAGAAAAGCGCTAAATAAATGTCATGTATTATTATCATTATTATTATTATTTGTGTGTATTTATCAGTGTGTGTGTGTGTGTGTGTGTGTGTGTGTGTGTGTGTGCCCCTCACCCCCTCTCTGGCCTGCAGCAGCTGTCTCTCTGCGCTCTGCTTCTTGATGTTGTAGTACTGGACCTCCACCTCGTGCGTCAGCTGCAGCCAGGTCTGCAGAGCGTCCGGAGGCACCCAGCGCGCCCGAGACTCCAGCTCCCGCTCCGCCTTCCGCAGCGCCATGCGCACCTGCGACACACACACACACACACACACACACACACACACACACACACACAGGTCAGGGGATTCTTGGATTATCATGGGAGCATTTTTTTAGAGGTGTATTCCACACAACATGTAACGGGTTCTGTTCCGGTTCCCGTACCTGCCTATGGAGCATTTAGACCAAAAATAAATTGGTTCAGAACCCGAACAGTTGGTTCCCAGCTGGAACCAAAAAAATAGCAGGTTTTGTGCGAACCGTGCCGACATCAGTGGGCGTGTCTTATTCTACAGGTTGGAAAGTAATTGCACATAATAGTCGTCTACGTCTTCTTATCGTTAATAGTTGGTCCATGCTTGTTTTTTTGGATAAAAACCAATATCTGTAATAACAGAACAAAAGCTCGCAGGTAATCAATGCGATCCGCCATCTTGCTCCTGCTGTTTACCTCCGGTGTGCGTTGTGCCACGCCCTCCTGATGACACATCCTTGATTACAATGGTTCCACTCAAAACTGGTGGAAACGCGGGCCGGTTCTCTAGATAGCACCAAGGTTCCAAGAATCCTGAACGGAACCGGTTCAAGAACCAGAGCTAATTTGGTGGAAAAGGAGCAACAGGGGAAGTCTGGGAACTCGATGAATTCTGTGTGGAAGTCGGGGAATATCAGAGAATTTTCCACTTGTTTCACACATGATTTGTTTTCAGACATTTTCAAACAAACCAGGAAGGAAGAACAGTTTTGGGTCACGGAAGCCCTCCGACTTTTGGGAAAGTTCTGGAAAGTTCTGGAAAGTCACGGGAGAGTCGGGCCGGCGCGGCGCCTACCTGCTCCAGCTCCTCCTCGGCGTATTTCTGCCGGCTCCTCTCGTTCTCGGTTCCCTCGCGAAGCTCCCGCAGCCGCTGAGCCTCCTGCTTGGCCGAGTTGATCTCGCTCCGAAGCTCCTCCTCCACCTTCACCTTCTCCACCTCCACACAGCGCTGCTCCTCCTGCGCCTTCTGCAGCCTGACGGACAGACAGGCAGACAGACGGTCAGACAGACAGACAGACAGACAGAGAGACAGACAGACGGTCAGACAGACAGACAGACAGACAGACAGGCAGATGGTCAGACAGACAGACAGACGGTCAGTCAGACAGACAGACAGACAGACAGACAGACAGAAAGACAGACAGACAGACGGTCAGACAGACAGACAGACAGACAGACAGACGGTCAGACAGACAGACAGACAGACAGACGGTCAGACAGACGGTCAGACAGACAGACAGATTGTCCTGTCACTGCAGTCTGAAGTTTCTGGACCCTCAAACTTCCTCTCAGCATCTGGATCAAGTCTTTATCTCTGTTAGTTTCATACAGCTAGAAAACAAAGGAGCGTGGTGAAGAACGTTTTCTCTTCACTAATTGCGATGAAAAAGGACGTGACGTTATGATTTGTTTCTACAATAGATGACACTTTATGAACAACCTGCATCAGTCTGTATTCACTGTTTAGCAGCTGGGTAAGTAGCTAACTAGCTGTCAATCGAGTCTGATGCTATGCTATGTGGTTAGCAAGCAGTAGCTGTAGGTTATATTACAACAAGAAAACCATGAACGTACCGTCTATATTATATAATATTATGGATTCCTCCATGTTGGATTTGTTCCTCAGAAGTAAACACGGCCAAACAAGCGGAAGCGATTGTTTTTATTCGTCCTTTGCATGGTTTTCAATTGACGTCAATAGAAAGCGAAGCTAATTTGCATGTAGGTTTTCTGATGTGAAGCCGCCTTGATGGTGGAAATCAGCTGATTCAGATCAGCACTGAAATCTAATCTGCTGTTCTTTGGTCTGTCAGATTTCATGGAAATCAGTCCAGAGGGTTTTGAGAAATCCTGCTGACAGACGAAGTAGCAGGTGAAGTCTGAACCTGCCTGGCAGAGGTGATGTGATGGTGACTGGGTGGCAGTTTGAACCCCAGACCTGCTGAAGTGTCACTGAGCAACACACTGAACCTGCCCAGCTCCACACGCTCTGCTCCACACGCTCTGCTCCACACACTCTGCTCCACACACTCTGCTCCACACACTCTGCTCCAGACACTCTGCTCCACACACTCTGCT
>NW_027283742.1:42500-50000 GCF_046629955.1 Centroberyx affinis
GAAGCATTAACTCAGCTCATTATTCATGTCATTAGTAAATCTATGTACAACATTTCAAACGGACTGTTTACAGAAAACGACCTCATAGGTTGTTGGACTTGTTTAATAAACTGCTGATGACCCGCTAGTGCAGTGTTTCCCAACCCAGTCCTCAAGGACCCCTTTTCCTGCAAGTATTGGTTCCAGCTCTACTCTTGCGCGCCTGATCCAGTTAAGGTCTTAATGCTGATTGGTAGAGACAGATCTACCTGAACAGAGCAGCATGAAAGTGTGTAGGCCCCAGTGGGATCAGGTGTGCAAGAGTAAAGATGGAATAAAAACCTGCAGGACAGGGGGTCCTTCAGGACTGGGTTGGGAACCACTGCGCTAGTGCATCTGGAAAGGTGAAAATATGTTTCTGTAGCACAGTAATCATTGTTTGTGCTCTAATGACACTCTCTTACTGTCTGTCCCTAAGGTTCATACTGAATTTGGCAAACAGGTCTTTATGTTCTCCGCCCTGCAGACTGGAACCACTTGCAGACAGATTTGCAGCTATGATGAGCTGATCCAGATTAGGGCATTCAGAAATGTAGTGAAGTGGTTTGGAGGCAAATTCATTTGGAACTTGCACTTGCTTCCTTAGCTAGACCCGCTTCCTCCTGTCCGTCTGTTAGGCATAATGATTCTGCGAGTTGCATGTGTGTATGTTTTGTTTTATGTGCTTTTAATGTTTGCTTGTATGTTGTTTGAAACTCTGTATCGCTGCTGTCTTGGCCAGGACTCCCTCGAAAAAAGAGATCTTGTAATCTCAAAGGGACTCACCTGGTTAAATAAAGGTTTATTAATAATAATAATAACAGAGACTCCAGCTTGGCTCTGTCTGCCTCGTGGAAAACAGACGCATCACTGCTTCTGCTGTGAAAACCCTGTTACTCTCCTTCTTCTCCTGACTGGATCCTTGCTGGTGTTAAAATCTCATGTGAGTCACTTTGGATAAAAGCGTCTGCCAAGTGGGAAACTGTAAATACTCAGCAGTAAGTAAACACACGTACGATCACACACATGGAACTCAAACACACACACACACACACACACACTGCACACACACATATCAGTGTGAGATGAGGAGAAGCAGGCTGATCCCGGGTCAGCATCAGTGGAGCGAAGCAGCCAAACAGACAGAAGCAGCAGATTACAGATCTGAAAATACCTCATGTCTGGATTTGGGCATTTTGGTGAGAGAAAAGTTCAGTCTGTTCTGAGCGGATCTGGGAGTCTGCATGGCCGCTCAAGGACCAAACATTTAAAACTGTGTGTGTGTGTGTGTGTGTGTGTGTGAGTGAGTGTGAGTGAGTGTGTGTGTGTGTGTGTGTGTGAGTGTGTGTATCCTCCTGCACTC
Source organism: Centroberyx affinis (assembly GCF_046629955.1). Lineage (NCBI taxonomy): Eukaryota > Metazoa > Chordata > Actinopteri > Beryciformes > Berycidae > Centroberyx > Centroberyx affinis. The sequence continues at coordinate 43,882 of NW_027283742.1, forward strand.
CTCTCTGAAGCCTGCAGTCTAAAGCAGATAGCGGTTGAACAGAAGGTTGTCGGTTTGAGTCCCGGACCAGCTGGGAAAATCAAGATGGAGAAAGTAATATTTTTTGGATCCCAATCGTTCTCAAGATTCAAGATTCAATACTGGCGGGTGAGAGGGCTCCTTTAAAACTTTAAGGCCCTTCTGCTGTGAAACTGGTGGAATAAAGTCTCTAGAAATGACAGATGATGAAGTTATTACAGATTTTAACACACTACTGAATATTTAAAAACTATTTTTCTTAAAGCCGTGGTGTGGATGATGTGTTGTCATGAAATGCTGAATCCCAAACTCAGTCTGGCAGAGATTTTTTTTTGTCATCATTTATATAATTTCACTTTTTTCCCCCAATTAACCCAATTTCCGATGTTCATGTTTTCCATGAATTCTGAATGATGACCTGAAAACTACAGCCTGCATTTCATGTCTTTTTTTTTTTTTTAATGTTTGCAGTTGGTGTTTTTCATTCTATGTATGTATTTTATCATGGTTATTAACATCGTGTGTATATTTTACTGTAGACTACAGTTAGAACTGTCAGTCAGAATAAAGCTGACTCAGGATCTTTTCTTCCTCGTGACGTTCTCAGCCTCAGAAGCATCTTCATCTACGACAATTTTTGTAACATTTTTCTACACACCGTAACATTAAAGGAATAGTTCACCCAAAAATGAAAATCCTGTCATCATCTCCTCCCCCTCATGCCAAATGAAACTCAGGTGAAATGTGTTAGTCCATATAACACACAGGGAGGCTGCAGCACAACTTGGTAGCAGCCTTCTCTAAAACAACTGAAGTCAATGGGGACCTGTTCTTTAGAGTTCCAAAACAAAAACAGACAAACAATCACACTGTGAATAGAAAGACCTATACACCATTATTTGTTGCAAATCAATCAGCTGTAGTTAAGATTTGCACTAAATGATGGTGTAAATATACTGTAGGTCTTTGTGGAACTCTGAAGAACTGGTCCCCACTGACTTCAGTTGTTTTGGAGAAGGCTGCTATGGAGTTGTGCTGCAGCCTCCCTGTGTGTTATATGGACAAACTTCACCTGAGTTTCAACTGGCATGAGGGGGAGGAGATGAGGACAGAAGTTTCACTTTTGGGTGAACTATTCCTTTGAGACGCTTCTTATGATGTTAAGATGTAAACATGGCCGCCCTGCAGCTTCCACACAGTTCATTAGACGAACTTCATTCAGACAAATGTCAGGTGTCTGTTTTCTGAGGTTAAAGGTCACCGCTGCGTCAGAAACTCGATAACAAAATGTTCTCAGAGTTTCTGACCTCATCATCTGAGTTTGGAGAGCGTTTTAAAAAACAACTGAAAAAATGGATGCTGAGTAAATTAGTATAGTGAAACATCTTTTCTAGGACAGATCTAAGTTTGGACTGGTTTCTGAACTTGTGTGTTTTTTTTATTATTTTCATGATTGTATAATATTGATGTTTTTATTAGGTGTTTTAGTGTAAAAATGGGATATTAGTAGCATATACATGTCACTCCCTTTTCCTGCCTGCCTCCTAGCCTCGACCTCAGGACCTCAATGGAAATAAGTCATGAGACTTTATTGCGATATCCTGATGAATTTTAGCACTGTATGTACATTTGTATATGGTATTTTAATTTATTGAATAAAGTCAATCAATCAATCAATCAATCAATCATTCATGTGAAATTTCCAAGTAGGAAATAATTTTTTCAGATATGTCCGATGCACATGAACGCACAATTATCCACTGTAAGATCCTCTGGATAAGAGAATCAACTAAAATAGCAGTGTGACTACAAACTGTTCTTGGCTTGAATAAGGCCTTCGGTCCCTACAGGAGCGTGTGTGTGTGTGTGTGTGTGTGTGTGTGTGTGTGTGTGTGTGTGTGTGTGTGTGTGTGTGTGTGTGTCTGGTTCTCCTCAGTGTGGCAGACGGGGGGGTAGGACTCCAGATGAGACGGGGTGTCGAGGCGTTTTGGGCGAGCGGGGTAAATATTAGGACAGGATCCCGGCAGATTACAGAGCGGAGGAGTCTTAGTGCTTTTCAGTTTACACACACACACACACACACACTGAACTCGCTCAGATAATCTGATCCAGGTCACGGTTTGATGAAAGCCTCGATGCGGTTCAGAGAAACGTTCGGTTCGGTTCCAGACGGCGGTCGTCTCAATATCAGATGAAAAATGCTGGAACGTTTTTGTCAGATTTGTTTGGCGTTCTTTGTTGTTTGCGTCGCTACGACAACATAAGAGAAATGGGCTTTTTTTGTGTTGTGGAAACCAACACACACACACACACACACACACACACACACACACACACAGAATCAAATGTAGAAGAGTTTGGCGACAGACTGCTGGGAGGCTTAAAACTTTTAGAAAAACAAAAATAAAATGTAGAATCTGCCTCATTATATTTTAAAATGTATTTCTAGCACCTCCTGCTGGCCAATCATTTTCCCACTGACAAATCCCAGTCGTGGGCGGGGCTAAGAACGGCTCCGACAATTGATTGGTCCAAAGGAGGACTGTGTCACTCTGAGGGTGCATCCCAAGTCTCTTAAATTGCATCCACTTTTCCTTCACTTGCGTCTTAGTCCCTCCCACCGAGGATGCAAGGAGAGACGCAAGGAAACCATGCGAGGAGAGAGGAAACAAGGAAATATGTTTTTAGAGAAATGAGACGTTCTTTCCTCTGAAGTGTCGTGTGAAGTGACGTCATGACGTTCGGCTGAAAGTCTTCCAGGAAGGCTGCTCTCATGTCTCCTCGCTCCTCGATCCTCGGAGCAGAAATAAGAGCTTTGGGACGACCTTCAAAATGGCGGACCAGAACGACTTCCGGTTCAAGCGAGGAGCGAGGAAATATCAAATAAGAGACTTGGGATGAACCCATAGAGGACGACTCGTCTACTGTTGCCGTGATTTAAATAGACAAGTTTCTAGGTTTTAAACAACATTGTTCACCGCACATATGACATTGTCAAAGCAGCTTTATTTGAATATATGTCAGGTTTCATTCAGTTCACTCTGTAATTTAATACCCCCCCACACACACACACACACACACACACACACACACACACACACACACCGCCGCTCTGACTTCACCTCAGCTTCCCAACAAACAATCAAAGTGAACGGAGTCTGGCTGATTAGAGTTTCAAAACAACCACAACATGATCTGATCATTTCTCGACTGCGGCTGCGGTGTGAGTCCGGAAAGATTTCCTCACAGGAGCGAACAGAAAACTGACTGAACTCAGATCAGGTGAGAAGTGACAGAGCAGAGGAGAGATAACGGGGTCACGACCTTAATCTGATCACCAGACTACAGTGTTTACATGGCGACTGCTACAGCTGGAGAATTTCTTTAATCAGGTGAAGATTTTTTTAAAAGTTACAAAAAGTTTTACAACACTTCATCATATCACACAAAGAATAATTGGTAACACTTTACAATAAGGGTACATTAATTAAGGGTTAGTTAATGCTTAATATGCATTAAACAACCCTTAATTAACAGTTAACTAATGTGTAATTTACTAATGGTGTTCATGTTAACTAAGGTATTAATTTATACATTATTTAATAGTTTATAAAGATGACTATTAAATAATGTATAATGTAATACCTTAGTTAACATGAACACCATTAGTAAATTACACATTAGTTAACTGTTAATTAAAGGGTTAGTTAATGCTTAATAAGCATTAACTAACCCTTAAACTTAGTGACCCTTATTGTAAAGTGTTACCGAATAATTACCAAATTATTTCTTTGGATATCTCTCTGATGCATAACACAGACCTCTACACACTGTGGAAGCGTTATGCTAGTAGAAGATTTAATTCAAGTTTCCCTGATTTCCTGATCAGGTGAGTGATGTCATTTCATTTCACAACATCAGACTGTTTGATTTAGGTTTTGCAAAACCTAAATCTGGTTGGTTGGACTCCATTGTGAGTGACTTAATCCTTTGTTGAAGATTTAGCATTAGCATAGCAGGCCTTGTTAAGTTTATATTAGCAATAACTTTAGTTGTTAAGTTGTAGTAGTGAGCTATTACTGGTGATTATATTTTATTTTTCATTGTTATAATCTCAGGTGGCTTTTCAAACCCTGAAGACGTGGCGACTGTTGTTTAGTGGACTTTTGTTTGTAAGTGTTCAGCTTGGTTAGCGTTAGCTTCAGGGTTAGCCGCTCTGCTACAAACTTCACCACTTTTAAGAGAGTCACCAAATCCTCCTGGTTCATTCAGCAACAAACTTGTACTCATGTCTAGTTATGTTACTACTAAATGTGTGTTTTATGGTATCTTGTTGTACTCAAGTTTCTTTTTACCTCACTGTTTTAATCTCTTATTTTCACAAAAGCCCTTCTAGGGACGGGTGATGCAAATTAGCATCCGCTGTAAACACTATGATACTTACATCGGACAGCTGTTCTCAGTCTGTCTATGTATAATGTATCTGTCCCTATCAAATAAACCATAAATAATAATAAATAATGGTTGGCTCTTGTTTGCCGACACAGCTGCCAAGCCTGTATCTAGCACTAAGCTAGCTCTCAGCTGTTAGTCAAACATCATGGTGACCGAGCAGAAAGAAAGACCTTCAGACATCAGAGATCCAACAAGAACTATTTATAGCCAAACTGTCATTGATCTGTAACCTGCAGCTGTAATATAATGTGGGGATTTTCAGTAAATGCCATCAGATATCTTGTAATTTACTGTAATCCCATTATATGTAATCCATTACCTCTGAACCCTGTGAGCCGCTAATCCAGGAGGCTCAGTGACAGAGAACAGAGGAGGAATGCAGCCGCAGAACCAGGAAGAAGAAGAGAGGAAGAACGAGAGAGACGAGGAAACGGATGAACCGGAGTTGGAACGAGGAAGAGAGAGAGAGCGACCGGAGGAATTCGCCCCGAAGAGGGAAACCGACCACGATGACATCACTCAGAGGACGAAGTCAAACCTGCTTTCTGTCTCTGTGTCTCTTCAGCAGAGCCGACCCGTCCCGACCCGTCCCGTCCGCTCGGTTCCTCTCAGGACTCAGAAGGGTCTCTTTCGTCAAATCTCCTCCATCCACAAACCATCGGTCTTGTGCGTTTCTGTCCTGCAGCCATGTGTGAGACTCGCCAAGTAAAACAGAGAAATACTTTGGCTGCCGCCGGTCTGCAGAGCAGCTCCGACTGCAGCCGGCTAAAGTGAAGTTAAGACAAACACGGACGCATATAAATAATAACTGTTGGCAGTTCAAATCCCAGCTGGGGAATCTGGAGATCTGTTTCTCTCTGCTCCCTCAGCAGGAAGCTCTGAGGAGCTTTTGAGCAAGGCATTAACCCCCCCAGTCACTCCAGTGTAGACTGAGGCTGAACTGGGCGACTCCCAGTGTCAATCTGTAAAACTGGATGGATTTGAAACCAGCAAACCCAGTCTGACCAAACCTGCTGTCTGAACATTTCCACTCAGCTCAGGCCACATCCACACTAATAACATTTTCCTTTTAAAACGCATAACTTTAACTAACTAGCGTCCGCACTACTCCGTGTTTTCGGACTCCTAAAACGGAGACTTTTGAAAACGCTGCTGACCCCGTTTTAGTTCGAAGACTCCGGGATCATTTTAGTCCGGACGGGCGGAAACGGAGACTTTTGAAAACGATGACGCAGACGCCCACGTTCGCTTCCTGATTGGGTCTTATCAGTCCTTCCCCGATCCGTCACGCCCCTATCACGTGACCCTTTTCCGGAAGAAAACAAACGACATCGGCCTTGACTACCGATGAGAGCGTTCAGGTCGGTCGGAGCCGTTTTGGTCGCTGCTTTGTAGGCGAGCATCAAGGACTTGAACTTGATGCGGGCGGCGGCTGGGAGCCAGAGGAGGGAGATGAACAGCGGAGTGACATGTGATCTGTTGGGCCGGGTGAAGACCGGACGCACCGCCACGTTCTGGATCATCTGCAGAGGTTTGAGCGTACATGCCGGGAGCTTTACTATTGTTTTCTGATCTTGGAGACTGAAGGGCTTCTCTGTTGTGTAACATGGCAGCTATCACTAAAGTTAAAATCACTATGAGTCCAG
>NW_027283742.1:52500-54798 GCF_046629955.1 Centroberyx affinis
GAAACACTGATCCACATTTTTCACCATTTTCTGACATTTTATAGACCAAACAACTAATCGATTAATCGAGAAAATAATCGACAGATTAATCGACAATGAAAATAATCGTTAGTTGCAGTCGTACTACACAACACAACAACCACAGCTGCAAAAAGTTCAAACGCTTTCAGCTTGATGCCACCAGGTTGCACGCAACTTTTCAGCTGATTGCAGCGTGAAACAACAGAGGAACTCGGCTGAGGAGGGACAGCTAAACGTCTTACAGTCTTCACCGAGGCTTGAGAACAGCAGGTGTGCAAGATAAAACACATAATGACATGGGATCATATGATTAAATGTAGACTTTAAAGTTCCACTGGGCGTCTGTTTGGCTAAGGCGCAAACCATGTGACCGTGACATCCTGGTTCAAACCGGTTCACACCGGTTCACACCCAGCCCGGTTCCCAGGAGTTTGATATGAGAAAATGTTTCAGGATGTAAAACCTCAGCGGTAAACATCAGGTTTTGGTGTCAGTCCCTCAGAACCAGAGAGCGAGGGCTTCTTCTTTCTAGAGCCGCCATTTTGCACCGAGAGACGTCCAACAATCACACAGGGAGAGATCCATCGGAGAAGAGGAGAGAGAGACCAGTTTCTCCACCCACAGGAGCAGGAGAGAGAACCAGCATGCACTGCAGCAGAGAGACAGGCTGGGGTTTGAGGAAGGAGAGACTCACTTTCTCAACTGGAAAAACTCTCTTGCTCTTTGTAAGACTGTTGTCATCACACTCTCCACCCACACAGGAACCCACAACGCACTGCAACAAGTTCACTCCTCTGCTCTGGAGGCTGTTGAAAGGCATTCTGGGAAACGTAGGAAACCACTGACTGCAGTAGAAGCAGACGAGGCAGGTTGAGGGAAAGACAGTAAATGACTCTTCATCACTGGATGTGTTGGACATCACAGACTGAGCAGGTCAGTCTCTCTGGGTGGAAGCAGCTGAACGTTCAGACAGTTTGTGTGTTTGGTTTTTGTGCTTCAGCAAAGTGTGACAAAAAAAACAAAACTTGAGAACCACAGACAGAGAAGGTGAAGAGTTGACTCACTCTGCTGTACAGACCAAACCACAGACACACACACACCGACAGCCTCAACACACAGACACAGACAGAGACTGGAGGTGTTCAAACCATCCTCATCCTCATCCTCATCCTCATCCTCTCCTCTCCTCTTCATCAGCAGGCCGTGCAGCTGAACATGTTTTGCACCCTGCTGCTCCGCTGCGCGCTTTTATTTTGAAAGAGGAGCGGACGGTAAAAGCATCTGGAGCAGATTCATCAATATACATTTGTATATTGATGTTATTTATCACCATGTTCACAAATATAAAGACGAGCTGAAAGGAACCAAACTGCAGCAGGTTCCTGATGTCCATGAGGATTTCATTCATCTGGATTCTAATGAGACTCAATAAACCAGGAAGCAACCAGGAAACTGTTCTTCACAGTGTCTGACAGAGCTCAACACACTGCAGCTTCAGTACACATGCAAAGAGACAAAACATAAGCAAATTAAGAAAACATCTTTATCAATTTGACAACACATGTGCTGCAAATACACACAACACAACCAGATACACACAACACAACCAAATACACACAACACAACCAAATACACACAACACAACCAAATACACACAACACAACCAAATACACACAACACAACCAAATACACACAACACAACCAAATACACAAACGCTAAAATAAACGTTAAAATAAACCAAAAAATCTTACATTTTAGCTCATTTTCCCACACCGCTGACCAGTAGCCGACTTCAGTAACTTCAAAAGTCACAAAGCTTTGAACAACAAGCCTGTCCCAGCCGGATGCTTCAACGCAACGCAACACAGCAACGCAACGCAGCAACACAACAACACAACGCAATAACGCAACGCAACAATGCAAACTGACACTAACTAACACCACAGTACACACACACAATGCAGCAGCAACATGACACAGGGAACCAACCGTCAACTCAGCAGCATCACCAAAATCTTTACGCGTTTTAAATAAAAACTCCAACCAATAAAACATCACAGATTTGTGAACGGTCCCGCCCCTCCGCCCCTCCCATCCAATCAAACCTTTGCCTTTCTCACCCCAGCTGATCTCCCATTGGTTTACACTTATTATGTCCCGCCCAACATCCTGTTTCAACAGGAAATACATCACAAGCAAGAAGCTCTCAAAATGTCTTCAGAACGTTTTCACTGGTTATTATGCAATCTGATCATCTTCATCTTCATCATCATCAT
>NW_027283743.1:2500-23827 GCF_046629955.1 Centroberyx affinis
ATTGTGATACATGTGTACACAGCTTTATCGACATCATTTCTTTTTCAATGCTTAAGAAAATGTGTGGAGGAGAAAAAAATTAGATGCTAATGCTAAGGATTTGTTGAATAAAATGACAGATTTCCTCGGGAATGGCATTTAATTAGACAGTCAGGTATTCTGCTCAGCACAAGAGCGCCGTTTTGGGAAGTTGCCTGAAACTCTTTTCCCTCTGAGGAGAAACTGCAAGCTCTTGAGATTTAGAAATTAAACACCTTGTTAAGCAGTCTGAAACACTTTTCCGTCTGAGAAAACACTGCAGCCTCTTGCAGTTTTGAAGCTGCAGCAGTCAATAGTGCAATATCACCATTTTCCTAATTAATGGAGAAGCCCTCGGGGGGCCGTATGTGTGCCTCCTTACCTTGGATATAATGTAAATGCTACACAGCAGGAGCTGGTCCAGGTGCCTGTCCCGCATCAGGTCGGTGCAGTGGACCAGAGAATGTTCAAAACAGGTCCAGATTTTCCCTCGGAGCTCCGACGAGATGTCCAGCTTCACACACAAGTCCCTCAGCCGCACGCTGGCCAGGTGGTAGACCTGCAGACAGAGAGATGGTCTGATGACTGACTGACTGATCATCTGGAAATACTCTTTACTTGTAAAAATCAGAATTAGCGGGTCCAGTAGCTCAAAGGGCAAATCAAGGCACTAAAACTGCCAGGGTTGGGGGTCCCATTCCCTGTGTTGCTTCATGGGTAAAGCATGACACTTTTAATAGCATTATACTACAGTGTTTCATGTTCATGTGTAGGGTGAAGGTAATGTTGGGCCAAATTCAGGATCAGTTCTGGTAGATGTTGCAGTCAAAAAAAAAAGTCTCTTATTAGGATATTTATATCATAAAATACAGACAGTTTTGGGCTTTTTAATTCATATCTTAAAGATATTTTTTTGGCACTTTATTAGACAGATAAAAGTTTAGAGAGACAGGAAAGACTGGGAGCCTGGGCCCATTAAGAACAAGACTGTATTCAATTACTGTCAAATGGCACATGAGCATAAATCATCAATGTAGGCCTGTGATGTGCAGATCAGGCAGATCAGGCAGATGAAACTGATGATACGACTGCATCCCTAATTGCAAGAGTCATTGTTTTTTTTTCAGGTTGGGCTAAGCAATAAACATACTGTCAAATTATATTTACTGTTTGTTATTGACTTTGAATGTTGCTAGCATAACGTTAGCTTTCTGGCTCATAGCTGAGCCAAAGGGTTCTATGAGCTGAGCGGACTAGAAATATCTCCTGCTGCCAAGTCGTATCTAAGGTTCATCCTATTTACTGGAGTAGTGAACAACGTTTCCATTGCATAAGAACCTTATGGGACAGTAATGATTGTTCCAGGTATTAGTCAAACCCTCAGGTGTTACCAGGGAAACTGAGTTATGGCTTGTGAAAAACTTTAGATTTTGATTACAAAACGCATGAAAATATAAATTAATGGTCTTAATTTTTTTTTCTTTGGCAAGTGACCATGGTATAAGCGGGATAATGCCCTTCGAGGTGTCCATAATCAGGAATTAATGGAAAGGCATTAATTCCTGATAATGGACACCTTGTCGGGCATTATCCCTTACATAATGTTTTTTCATTTTATCTACATCTACAATTTTCCAGGTGTGGGGGGCCACCACAGCTATTTGAATGTAAAGTAATCATTATACTAGATTATGTCATATTAATTTCGTGGCTGGTGAATATTGAAACCCTCGTCAGATCCCACATGCCCATTAATTTTTGTCCCATTGTCCTCATCCTGCAAGAAGTCTTGGTAATCAGCAGGACAGAAATGAGAATTGAGAATCCAAAAAAAACGATAAAAAGAAAAAGTACATCCCGTGTGTGTGTGTGTGTGTTTCCCTCTCTCTCTCTCTCTCTTCCAGTCCCTACCTTCCTGAAGAACAGAGCCAGTGATCCGGTGCGTCGCGGCCGGCTGGTTCCTGGATGGGGGTCAGAGGTCACGGGGAGGGAGCGGCTGGGGGAGGCGGTCAGCAGCAGCTGGGCTGTGGCTGGACCAGAGGAGTCACATGGGCCGGGCTGAACCTGGATCAGTGTTATACCGCCATCGCTCTTCATTCCTGGAGATATTCACACACACACACACACACAGGCAAGATAAATTAAAGTAAAACCATTGCTCCCAGTAAAATTTGTCTTTGGTAGATAAATCAATAAAGTTCACCCGCCACACTGGCTGGTAACTGTTTGAGATGATAACATTTTAATCTTTCTGTTATATACAGTCTTTGCCTTTTCTTAAACTTTGTCCCTGCTGACCACCATAAGCTCTCTCTGACCGTGAGCCAATCAAATCAAAGCAAAAACAATGGCTCTGTATCATATAGGCTCCTGATTGGCTGCCTCTTCTTCTGTAAACTTCTGTAAATTTTCCTCCTGTTTCTTCACCCGTGGAATGGTTAGTACACACATGGCGAGTCACTTCATGTTGAATTACGCCCCAAAGCTATGGAACACACTACCTATAGATATCAGGGAAGCCAGCTCCCTAAATATTTTTAAAAGAAAAAGTAAAAACTTATCTCTTCACCTTAGCCTTTAACTAGCTCTGACTTTCCTGATACAGGCCTGAAACACTTTTTTTTTTTTTTCACTTTGCTTCAGACTTATGCACTGCTGCACTTGATTTTATGCATTCTATGTACTCCATTTCTTAACTTTATTTATATTATTATTCAGTGGGTTTTATTTTCCATCTTATGTTATGCTCATTCTATGTCTATTTTCATGCATGCAATTTCTTTGTTGTAAAGCACTTTGAGCTGCATTTCTTGTATGAAAAGTGCTATACAAATAAAGTCTATTATTATTATTATTATTACAAACCTGATCTATTGTATCTATTAATGTCTTCGGTAAGTAGCCGTGTAATAAGTGGGATAATGAATAGGGAGCAGATCATTATCGCAAGAATCAAGACCCAGACGCAAAGCAAACAATAACCTGCTCGCTGTGCATCAATAATATTAACTTTATTTATTCAGCACAATTTACAAAGTGCTTTACAGACCAGCATGAAACCAAACAAGGCAGTACAGTGGTGATAAAATGACAGTAAATAAAGGCAATAAGGACTGCAGCCAGCTCTATAAGCGTTCAGTTATGTAAATGTGTGTGTGTATGTGTGTGTGTGTGTTTGTGTTTACCTTGCAGCGGGATGCTGAGCTGTCCGTTGCTGGTGTTGACCGTCAGGATGGTGGTCTGGCTCCCCGGGGCGGCGATCTTCAGCGTGCCTCCCGAGCCGAACGTCAGCCTCTTGGCCGGAGCCGGAGCCGGGCTCCCGCCGGGCGCCGGCGGGTCGTCGCCGAACAGCCGGCGCTTGGCGCTGCCGGCCGCGGGGGAGCTGTACCTGTCGTGGACCGACAGAGGGGAGGGAGGAACGTCTGGAAGGAGGGAAAAAGATTTGAAGAGGGAATAAGATCGATATTACACACAACAAAAGTCTGTTTGTAACCTGCAAGTTTTTTAAACCAATCTCCAGCCGTGACGATCCTGGAGACATTTCACCTGGAGATTTATATGATTAATATTCATTAATAATATTAATGTTTGTTTGTACCAGTTTACTAAACACTATTATGTAACTACATTTCAGTAATTGTATTTTCATTACTGTAACTACTTAACTTAAAATTAATTTTAATGATTGTAACATAATTGGTATAACCTGTGAGGTTTTGATATAAGCTCATCTTGGGCTTTTCACCTCACCTGCACATGTACATTTCTTTCTCTGGTAATTCTCTTAATGTTTTTTTTTTTTTTTTTTTTTTTTTTTTTTTTAAATATGTGCAAATAAACTAAATACTAGGGCTGAACAATTAATCAAAATTTTATCGAAATCGCAATATGGCCTACTGCAATTTTCCATTTTGAAGTAAATATTGTCGTGCTGCAGAGATGTCCTGGCCTACACATCATATTCTACAGACTTAAGAAAACATCTTTGTTTGGTACAGATCCCCGCAAAAATCACACCATAATCATTTTAATACGTTTTTCAATGAAAATGAGAATAATGATGTAAAAATGATCATTCCTTCTAATATTGCAAATCATATCGCAAATTGCAATATCAGTCAAAATAATCGCAATTAGATATTTTTTCAAAACCGTTCAGCCCTAATATACACATTGACAGTAACACACATGCACAGACACACACACACAAATTTGCATGCACTGAACTCTCTGATGTAGGGGTGGTTACCTGGAGAGAGTGCTACAGTGAACACACACAAACACACACAGCATGCATACTGATGAGTAACACAGAGAACCATCCACCCAACCACACACATACACACACACACACACACACACACACACACACACACACACACACACACACACACACACACACACACACACACACACACACACACACACACACACACACACCTTTGCGTGCACTGCCCAGGCCGGTCCGGAACTCCCTGATGCGGGGGTGGATGATGGGGGAGAGGGCGACCAGGGGCAGATGGGACGGAATCCCAGCGGTAGAACCAGAACCAGGACCAGAACCAGGACCAGGACCAGAACCAGTGTCTAGACTGGTGGAGAAATTCACCTAGAGAGAGAGAGGAGAGGAAATGAGAGAGGAAGGAAGGGAGGGAGGACAGAAAGAGAATGAGAGTGAGAGAGAAGAGGGGATAAAGTGGGTGGAAAAAAAGAATGGGAGAAGAGAAGGAGGTGGAGAGAAAGGAGGACAGTGTGAGTTTGGAGTGAAAGAGAGAGATGGACAGAGGAAGTGACAAGAGGGAGAAAGTGAGAATTTCAAATAAAACGTCAATTAAGGAAAGAAAGACAAAAAGAAACAAAGAAAGTCAGAGAGACAGAAACAAAAAGAAAGAGAAAGAAAGAGAAAGAAGTAAAGAAACAAAGAAGGAAAGACAGAAACAAACAAACAAAGACAGAGGCGATATTTCCTCATAACCTCCAAGTTGGGGACTAGTTCTTGTTAGCAAAATTTAAAAGTTTTACACTATGTGTGTGTGTCTCTGTATGTTTCTGTATGTTTGTGGATGTGTGTGTTGTTTGTATGTGTGTGTGTATGTGTGTGTGTGTGTGTGAGTGTGTGTGTATTTCCTCCAAACCTTCCTCCTCTCCACAGTGGGGACCTTATTGCAGGCAATGTTGACAGTGTTTCATTATATGTCTGTATGCTCTGTTTGTTTGTGTGTGTGTGTGTGTGTGTGTGTGTGTGTGTGTGTGTGTGTGTGTGTGTGTGTATATGTTTGTGTGTATGTGTGTGTGTGTGTGTGTGTGTGTTGCTCCCTCCTGACCTCCTCCACAGTGGGGACCTTGTTCCCGGCGGCCTGCAGGGCGTTCCACAGGGCAGAGTCTGCGGTCCAGGCTCTGCTCTCCAGAACCTGCTCCTCTATGGAGTTCAGGTGCTTCACCATGTCTCTGGACAGGCCCTCCTCCGAGCGGATAAACACCTCGATCACCTGGACACACACACACACACACACACAAATAATAAATAAAGTTATATTGTGATATAGTTGGGGAGCGTTACTTTACCATTTTGTCTGAATATGCCTTGTAGCAACTGATAGATAATGTACTAACTTGACAAAATGTAATAAAATGTTCTTCTTAATGGGTTGAAAATGTAATAAAATCTGTTAATTTAATAAAATACATCACACTATTAAATTAAGCGTTGTTTTATTAATTCAGAAGGGGTGTAGTAAATTTGTAACTGATGATATTATAATACTGACTGATAACGTAGTAACTCAGAATTTTGGACTGTGTGTGTGTGTGTGTGTGTTTGTGTGTGAGAGAGAGAGAGAACGTGTGTGTTACCTTGAAGAAGTAGAAAGGAGCCAGTTTGAAGACGGTGATGATCCAGGGAAAGGTTCTCTGGGAGCTGTAGGAGAACAACACCACCTCCAGACAGCACGCCATCAGGGAGCAGTGGAAGATATCCTGCTCTAACAACACCTAGAAACACACACACATACACACACACACATTAGTATTTCAGGGAACAGAGGGAGAGGCCTTGCTTCAACAGCATCTTGGAGAGACAGAAAAACAGAGACAGAACGAGAGAGAAAGAACAACACATGATCAGGAAACAACAGACGATATCCTGCTCTGGAGACTGGATCTAATCAATGAAGGAAGGAAAGAAAAAAGAGCGAGACAGACAGAGAGGGAGAAAGACAAAGCAAGAAATTGATCTGAACTCCACTAGGGATGGGACGATATATCGAAATTCAATATATCGTGTGTCAAAAAAAAATGTGACAAACCACATCGTGGAGTAGAAAAATGAAATAGTGATATCAGCTCCATTTTATTCTGCTGTAGTAATCACAAATGAGACGCTTGGCCATCACAGTTTCACAAGCTCTCCATCCAAATTATAATATTTACACTTTGTAATGACATTTTTAAATTGTTGTTTACATTCTAGCAAGGCAATGCCACTGCTAGAAAGATTTGTGTCTCAGAAATAAACTTCTGCATAAAATTCTGCACAGTCAGACTTTGTTGTCATTGAACTTTTATTTTGGTTGTATTGAATCGTGAACCCCATATCGCGTAAGGAATCGTAACGTGAGATAAGCATTTTGTCCCATCACTAAATTACACACACAGCAAGGTAAGTAAAAAATAATAAATAAATAATAAATAAAGAATAATAGGGTTTTTTTTTTTACACCCTTGATCTAATTTTTAGGGGCATATTAGTCCTTTTCAGGGGCAATTTTATTGAACTATGAAATAATTCACTTCCATTCCGTTAATTTCTGACTATCACACACACACACACACACACACACACACACACACACACACACCAACTTACAGTCATGTCCTTGCCGTGCAGCCGTTTGGTCTCCTGAACCATGACGTTCTCCAGGATCTTGTAGTAGAGGATCTCAGCCAGCTTCAGGCGGTTCTCTGCAAAGTCTGGAACAAAAGACAGACAGATAAAATCATACAGTACAGGGGTTCCCATTATGTTTTCATGTCAAGGACCCCAAAACAGATATGTGTTGAGCTACCAGAGCTCTGTTTGGAAAGAGTTTGTCCCAGAGACCCCCAGCCTGAGGCGATTTGTATTCTTACATATGATTTAATAGAGACTCTATAATGCAGGAGGGGAGACAACAGTGGGAAGAGTGAAACCTCTGATCGGATTCTCATATTCTCTTCTCTCGCTGGTTTACTGTTTAGTAAATTAACTGACAATACTCCTTATTTTACTTAGGGACCCCCTGTATAGGAGGTCAGCCATCTTCACAAAGTCATTCTGTGAAAAGTTTAGAATAAACGATCGACTGACAAATACTGCAGATCAGCAGAGGATCTCAACCAGCTTCGTGTGGTTCTCTGTCAAAGACCCTTGGTTGGAAGTGTTGTAATTTACTTTTTAGGTGAATCAACTTTCCCTCAGTCTACTTCTACTCCAGTTAGTGATTTCATACATTTCCCAAAATGACTTTCAACAACCCCCAGAGAACGAGCGTTAGTTTGTTGCCTTCAAACAAAGCTGGGCATACGGGCATACAAAAACAGCAGGCTAGCCAACTAGTTTGTGAAAGTTGGGGTGTGTCTATGATCGCAGCCGCACCCATTACTCATAACAGGTTACTGTTTTCAGTAGCCTGTTTGAGCCTTGAGCTACTGAGACTACTGTCAGTGGAGAAAGTCTCTCTCTCCTCTTCTACGATGGATTCCTCCCTGTGTGATTGTTGAACGTCTCTCGGTGCAAAATGGCGGCTCTAGAAAGAAGCCCTCGCTCTTTGATTCTGAGGGACTGACACCAAAACCTGACGTTTACCGCTGATGTTTTAGATCGCTGAAAAACCTTCTGATATCAAACTCCATCGCAGCTGCTGGAAATATCTTGATGTGATGCCAGGTCGTCTACATTTGGCCAGTTATCCGAAAGAATAAGAAAAATATACCGCCAATCTACAAAATGGGCCCAGAAATGCAAAGTACATCACCAATAGCTGTTTTTCCATTAAGTGTGAAACTGTGTGTGTGTGTGTGTGTGTGTGTGTTGTACCTATATGAGAGCCAGGTGTGTCGTCTGAGTCGTTGGTGTAATGTTCTTTGAAGGTTTGTCCCAGAGTCTTGACTCTGGTCAGGATCAGCTCTGTGGGATCTTTGGAACAGGACCTGTAATAAGAGAACAGGACACACAGTTAGGAGGGAGGATGTGTGTGTATTATGTATTAATCATGTATATTTATACATTGTGATTTTAGTTTCCATAATTATTAATCGTAAAAAAATTAAAATATCAGCAATAGTGAACCATTTGACTTTACTTAGTATACATATAATTGAAAAGAGTCAAAATTGCATCTTGCATGCATTGCATTTTCTCCTCAAATCAACAAAGCTAATAATTGTGATGACTATATCTAGTTCTACTCTACTGTATTTTTTCTCTATTCTATTCTATAGTGGACAATTCTACTCTTTTTCTGCGTGAATCTAATTGTGTTCCAATCTACTGTTGTCTAATCTACTCTGTTCGACTCTACTATAATTGTAAAATCTCAGCAAACAGAATCTATTGAAAACTGTAAATGTGTAATGCTGTTTATTGTTGCCGTTTAACACTGCATTTAATTGTTTTTGCCATTTTTGGGGACCTTTGGTGTTTGTGTCTATATGCATGTGTATTAGTCTTTTTTTTTTTAACTATATGAGATTTCGAAACTATATGAGAGATGTGGAGGTGGGTGTTGCTGGAAAACCTACCCTGGGTAAAAAATGTTTTCCTCTACTCTGTTCTGCTCTACTGTAGTCTAATCTACTCTGTGCTGCTTGACTGCAAGAAACAGACAGAGACAAAGAGAGAAGCTGAGATGAAAGCAGAAAGACAGAGGGAGTCCTGACTTGAAGATCTGCATCAGGTGCTCGCTGGGCGCGTTCTTCAGGCCGGCCACCATGCTCTGCAGCCGGCTGACGCTCTGCGTTGCCGAGGAGACGGGTGTGACGAGCAGGTCTTTCTCCTTCAGGTAGACACGCCCGGTCAGAGGGGTGGAGGGAGCTAGAGAACCAGACTGGAGAGAGAGAGAGAGAGAGAGAGACATACAGGGAGAGACAGACAGACACATTAGAGATGCAGGTGTGTACCTTCTCTACGTGTTGTTGCAGGTGGTCCTGTGTGTGTGTGTGTGTGTGTACCTTCTCTACGTGTTGCTGCAGGTGGTTCTGAGCCGTCTGGCCGGTGGAAGGTTCCTGAACGATCTTCCTCGGCGTTCCGATCTCCTCGTCTGCGTCGGCTCCCAGAAACACTCGCTCGTCAAAATCCCCCACCGTTAACACGTACTCCTCATACTCCCTGTTTATGGCTTTACTGTAGAGGACACACACACACACACACACACACACACACACACACACACACACACACACACAGGTCTTAAACACTGCGACATCTGTGGGCACTGCTTCCAGACTAGAGGAAGAAGAGGGGAAAAGGGAGGAGAAGAGAGAAACAGAGGAAGAGATAGAGGAAGAGAGCAGGATGGGGTTTGGGAGGAATCAAATTCCCCTTGACCTCTGACCTCTGATCCCTGGCAGGCTTACTTGTTATCGATGAAGTTCTGAGGATCCAACAGTTCTGTCAACAGCTCCTCGTTGCCTCTCAGAATCTGATTGGACAAAAGAAAAGAGGTCAAACAGGGCTGGAAACAGGGTTACAAAACAACAAGAAACAAGAAAAATCTGGATATGATGGAATAAAATAAAAAAAAAGACCTAAAAACCCAGGAAACACTATATAAAGCTTTGTGTCTGTGTTAATATTTGAAAGTTTCTGGATGTAAGATTTTAAGCAGTGCTGGTTGGTGGTTTTGGGTCCACCATCAATCCATCATGAAGGAAAGACAGAAAGAAGGACAGAAGGAAGGAAGAAAGGAGGGGAGGAAGGAAGAAGTGTGTATCTATCTATATTTGAAAGTTTCTGTATGTAAGATTCAAAGCAGTGATGTTTGTTGCATTTAAGCTCCACCACCAAACCATCATGAAGAGAGGGATGAAGGGAAGAAGAGGGAACAGAGGAATGAACCAAACAAGGAAGGAAGGAAGAAAGGAAGGAGAGAATGAGTAATAAATTAATGAGTGATGGGAGAAGTAGGAGGAATGAAGGAAAGAGTGAGTGAGTGAGTGAATGAAGGGAGGAGGGAATGAACGAATGAAGAAAGGAAAGAAGTGGGGAATGAAGGGACGAGGGAAGGAACAAATGAAGGAAGGAAAGAAGAAATGAGGGAACAGAGGAATGAAAGAATGAATCAAACAAAGGAACAAAGGAGGGAAAGAATGAGGGGAAAAATGAATGAGTGAAGGGAGAAGTAAATGAAGGGAAGAATGAAGGAAAGAGTGAGAATGAACTGAATGAATAAATTAGTGAATGAAGGGAGGAGGGAAGGAATGAAAGAATGAAGGAAGGAAAGAAGAAATGAGGGAACAGAGGAATGAACCAAACAAGGAAGGAAGCAAGAAAGGAAGGAAGGAGGAAAGGAAGGAAAGAATGAGGGCTAAATGAATGAGTGAAGGGAAAAGTGAAGTAAGGAAGGAAGGAATGAAGGAAAGAGTGAGTGAATTAATAAAATAGTGAATGGAGTATGGCAGAGGTTCCCAAACTGGGGGGTGTGGGGATCATTGTTTGATGTAGGATTTGTTTTTTTCTGGCACACTAATTTAGTTTGAGAGAAGGGGGGGGGGGGCTGAAAATGTTCCTATATCATTAAAGGGGGGCCTGACAGAAAAATTTTGGGAACCACTGGAGTGAGAATGAAGGAAAGCATGCATTAATAAATGATTGGAGGGAGTAAGAAATGAAGGGAGAAGGGAGTGAAGGTGTGTGTGTGTGTGTGTGTGTGTGTGTGTGTGTGTGTGTGTGTGTGTGTACCTGCTTCTGGAACAGTCTCTGTATGTAGGGTCTGAAGTAGTGTTGTTTGATGCCCTTGGCCTCCACCACCAGCCCGTCATGCAGCTCACACAGTCTGTCCAACACACAGGGAGGAGGGTCGTCCGGGGAGACGGGGCTGTCTGTACGGTAGGCTGCAGGCAGGCCTACACACACACACACACACACACACACACACACACATCAGTAAGTAAGCGCATACGCCAGTAGACAAATAGACTTATGTGTACACATGCACAAAGGGAGGAATTCAAGTCTCACTCTCTCTCTCACAGACTCTCTCTCTCTGACACTCTCTCTCCTCTAACACACACACTCTGACACACTTTCTCTCTCCTCTGACACTCTCTCTCTTCTCACACACACACTCTCTCTCTGACACTCTCACACACTTTCTCTCTCTGACTCTCTCTCCTCTAACACACACACTCTGACACACTTTCTCTCTCCTCTGACACTCTCTCTCCTCTCACACACACACTCTCTCTCTGACACTCTCACACACTTTCTCTCTCTGACACTCTCTCTCCTCTAACACACACACTC
The DNA here is from genome assembly GCF_046629955.1 of Centroberyx affinis. NCBI lineage: Eukaryota > Metazoa > Chordata > Actinopteri > Beryciformes > Berycidae > Centroberyx > Centroberyx affinis. The sequence continues at coordinate 14,019 of NW_027283743.1, forward strand.
TGACACACTTTCTCTCTCCTCTGACACTGTCTCTCTCTTCTCACACACACTTTTTCTCTCTCTGACACTCACACTTTCTCTCTCTGACACTCTCTCTCCTCTAACACACACACTCTGACACACTTTCTCTCTCCTCTGACACTGTCTCTCTCTTCTCACACACACTTTTTCTCTCTCTGACACTCTCTCTCCTCTAACACACACACTCTGACACACTTTCTCTCTCCTCTGACACTGTCTCTCTCTTCTCACACACACTTTTTCTCTCTCTGACACTCTCTCTCCTCTAACACACACACTCTGACACACTTTCTCTCTCCTCTGACACTGTCTCTCTCTTCTCACACACACTTTCTCTCTCCTCTGACACTCTCTCTCTTCTCACACACACACTTTCTCTCTCTGACACTCTCACACACTTTCTCTCTCTGACACTCTCTCTCCTCTAACACACACACTCTGACACACTTTCTCTCTCCTCTGACACTGTCTCTCTCTTCTCACACACTTTCTCTCTCCGACACTCTCACACACTATCTCTCTGCTCTGACACACATTCTCTCTGACACTCTCACACACTTTTTCCTCTCTGACACTCACACACTTTATCTCTCTGACACAATCACACACTATCTCTCTGACACACTCACACACTTTCTCTCTCTGACACTCTCAAACACTTTCTCTCTGACATTCTCTCTCTCTCTGACACACTTTCTCTCTAACACCCTCTCTGACACTCTCACACACATTCTCTCTCTTTGACACTCTCTGACACACTTTCTCTCTTCTGACACACACACACACTCCCACCCAGAGCCGTACCTCTGAACGTTGGGTTGATGAGGTCCTTCCTGTTGGCGCAGAGCAGGGCGTTGCCAAACACCAGGTCCAGACAGCAGAGCAGCAGGTGGTACGAGTTCACCAGGTCATCACCGATCATACGGAAGTTACCTAGAGAATACACACACACAGTTCACCATGTCACATATTATATTATTATTAGGGGTACACACACTGGCATAACACTGGAATAACATAAAACATACATAACATAAAAGCAGTCACAAAAAGTCACACCGGCGTAAAACTTGGTACACGTATATATTTTTGGCCACCATTTTAGCCAGTGTAGGAAAACGACACCAGTCAAAAGCAGGTACATTTTGGTTGTAAGTAGGGCTGCAACTAACGATTATTTTCATCGTCGATTATTTTCTGAATCGATTAATCAATTAGTTTTTTGGTCTATAAAATGTCAGAAAATGGTGAAAAATGTGGATCAGTGTTTCCCAAAGCCCAAGATGACGTCCTCAAATGTCTTGTTTTGTCCACAACCCAAAGATATTCAGTTTACTGTCATAGAGGAGTAAAGAAACCAGAAAATATTCACATTTAAGAAGCTGGAATCAGAGAATTTTGACTTATTTTTCTTTAAAAAATTACTCAAACCGATTAATCGATTATTAAAATAGTTGGCGATGAATTTAATAGTTGACAACTAATCGATTAATCGTTACAGCTCTAGTTGTAAGTTACTACTAGTCTACTCTACCAGGCACTTTGGTTGGAACTAACCATGTTTTGAAGGATCTTCTCTATTCTAAAAATACTGATTGGCTGGTAAAACATTGAAAGTGGCTGGAGACTTTTTAGATTTATCAGGAAAAGAACCAGAATACACACTACTGGGAAACTGGAGAATGTCCAAACAGATGATTATGATGGGAAAAGAAATAATAATAAACTAATACAGGAAGCCAATGAAAAAGTGCAGTTTTTAGACAGACCAACAACTGTGGTTGGTGGACAATAAAATTAATTTCCAGTGCTGAGTTTCCAGCGCACAACAACAGCTGATAATCTTCATGAAGAGGGACAGAGGTTTTCTAAATAGCTAACCATAGCAGCATGGGAATGTTCAGCCCTGCCAACTGTGGAAATGAATAGTTTTAAATACACAGACCAGTATTTCCCCTGGACATTTTTCCCTGGGGAGAGTGGAAAAGCCTTTTAAGCAGCATTTAGACCAGTGGTTCTCAACGTGGGGTTCGGGGACCACCAGGGGTCCTTGAGGGCATCCCAGGGGGTCCCCAGCAAATTGATGAATCGTTAAACTTCATTATTTCATTTACAAGAACAATTAATGAATGTAGGAGACTGTTTTGATCATAGTTTCACTGTTATCTCTCTCCTTATAATACAGACAGTCATGGAGTTCTGGACAAAATTATATCTAACAATAAAAATATTCTCAGATTTGGGTCCGAGGGATCAAATGGGGGTCCGTGGCACTAATGTGGACTAAATTAGGGGTCCTTGATATGAAAAAGGTTGAGAACCACTGATTTAGACCACATGATACTACATCTCACCATCAAAACCATTACAAAATACATGCAAAGTGGCCCCAAAGAGTCCAACAGTACTGATCATAAACACTCTTTCCCAAAGCTACCTCAAAGCTCTTAATTATTCTTTCATGTCACTTGAACGACCAGAACAAGCGGCCACACCCGCATCTACTCTGATGTTGTCAAACATTCACTCTGTATTTTTAGCCAGTAATCTGTGTGGTTTTGTCTCTTGGTACCTTTGGTGTAGACAAACAGAGTCCAGCAGAACTTGAACACATCGCTGATGTGACAGGGCAGCCGCCTGGAGACAGAGAGAGGAGACACGACTCAGTTAGTTCAGGGTGGGTGAGAGACAGAGAGTGTGTGTGTGTGTGTGTGTGTGTCCGTGAGGGATAATAACTGAGAGGCAATGACTGAGTGAAAGTGGCAGACAGAGAGAATGAAATTGCTGTTATTTATGTTTCGAGCTGCCGGGTTACAGAGGTAAAGGTGTGTATGTGTCTGTGTGTGTGTGTGTGTGTGTGTGTGTGTGTGTGGTGAGTGTGTGAAAGAGCAAAATGGAGCCATACAAATATATAAAGAGATTAAGAGAAGCAAATAAAGAAACTGACAGGAAAAGTGGAATTAAGTGAGTGAGTACATGGTTATATGTGTGAGAGTGGGTAACAAAGTGTGTGTGTGTGTGAAGGAAGGGGGGAAAGAATGAATGAAGTAACGTATGAATGAATAAATGAATGAAGGGATAAAGAATGAAGGGAGGAGGGAGTGAATGCGTGTGTGTGTGTGTGTGTGTGTGTCTCCTGCCTGTGCTTCCTGCTGCGGGGCTGCCGCGGCGGCTCCACCCCCTGCGGGTTCTGGAACATGTCCATGAAGATGGGCTCGAACTTGCGGAATATCACCGTGGAAACCTCGAAGTTGCGCTCCAGCCGCTCCATGCGCAGCCTGAAGTCCTGGCAGAGGTTGGACATGTCGGCCCACTTCCTCATCTTGGAGAAGAACTGGATCAGACTGGAGAGGGGCGGGGGGGTCGGGGGGGGTGACAAGGAGCGTGGGGATTTTAATGGAAAATCTTGACACATGAATTTCCAGTCTCAAGCCCATGTGTCCATCAGGCTCCTCGTTTTTAGTTAGTATCACTAAACAAATGCTTGGAGTCGCCGTGGTTCTTCTTCCAAAGCAATTATTACAAACCTGTTTGTAGCGCAGCTCTCTTTGTCTTAAATACTTTCATCTTCTAGCGTCGGCACTCTGAGCACAAAATGCATAGTAAGCTCTTCTCGGTGTTGTCAAGAACACACAAGAGCATGTTCTTTGCACTGGAAAAAAAACAGGCTAACAGCAGGGTTCAGAAAGCCAAATTTAAGACTTAAAAATCATTTTTAATGCTGCTTGGGAATTGAATTTAAGACCAATTTAAAAACCAAAACAAAGAAACAAAGCTGACGAAACCAGCCTGTTTCCCATTGATTATATGGGAATGAAAGTTCTGAAAATATGAATGGGCAGTAGAAGAAAAAGGACAAGTGTAATTAATTATTTAGGAACACAATACACAATTGTGTTCAGTAAAGCAGATAGGATGTATGTTGGACTACTAACGCTGTTCTACAGTATTCTGTGTGGAAATGCAGCGCAAATAAACCTGTCAATGCATGGTGAAAAAATACAACCTCTAATAACTAGATTTAAGGCTTTTTAATCCCGTTAACGGCTTCAATTGAGATCGTTTATTTTAAGACTTATTAAGGTTCACCAGTCACTTTTTCCAGAGTGGGAGAAGGTTTTTGCATAGTTTACTGGTCCGAGTGTATGAAGTGTATGAAGGTAAATCAGACTCGAGAGAAGTTGTAATTACCAAGTTGTAGCTGTATTTAAAAAAAAAAACTGTGTTCAACTGCAAAATTATAAGAGCAAAAATATAGTTGTCACATGTTTTGCCAACATAACTATATTCCAAAACTATTCAGCACATTTGTGAGTCTCTTCTTTGGATTCGAGTTAAAAAGCAAAAGGTTTGCAGATATTTTTTTAAGGCTGCTGCAAATTCCCAAACACAGCTTAAAATCTATTGCACATGTCAGTTGAGTCTGATCTAGCCTCACAGAAGAAGAGGAGAGAAAGGGGTGTGGAGTGATACAATTTAGATGATTCAAAAAAGAAATGTGGGGAGGCAGGAAGAGTGCATTCATCCTCATGGTGGAATACAGACAATATATCAACAGTCCACCGAGTTGCCACAGTGACAGTTTGGAGAAACACCGTGAATCTGATTTAGGGAAATGGTCGCCTCACCTGACAGCACCACAGCAACTATGTGATACTGCACAGCAGGAACGGACAAAACAACACACACACACACATCAAATTATGCAGCATTTTAGGCCCGTGAAAGAACTTCTTGTGCTGTATTTTACACTCATGAATGACTTCCTACTTCTTAAAGCAGATTGTTTTGCTATTAAACTATTTTGATATTGTACTTTGAATGTAGTTTGTTATTTAATGACAATTTTTCTAATGTTTTCGAGAGTCTTATCTCAAACATCGCTCACTTACAATTACATAACAAGCTACCGACTCCCTGTCTGGTCTGATCAAGTCATGCTTGTTTATATGGGATGTGTTGTGATTCGTTATGCGTCTTACAGTCTGCAAAGTGCAAATAAGAATTCCCCTTATGGGACAGTAAAGTTTCTCTGAGCTGACAGCTACTGACCTGAGTTTGGCGGTGCGAAGGATCCTGGTGAGAGAGACACAGTTTCCCTCCATCAGCCCTTTACCCACTGTGGGAGTCGATCCCTTCCTACAGGCTGCATACAGCGAGCAGGCCAGCCAGTGGACCACCTCACCCTGGAGAGACACAATAACATTGTCATTATCATGCCAAGATAATAACAGGATTGTGAATTTAACTGGTGGGAGTAGATCCCTTCCCCCAGGCTGCATACACTTTGGAACAGAAAAACAAACAGATAACAGAAACCCAGAGGAATAAACACAAGTGGGGATGATGTTGACAGCAACAACATCTTCAAAAACACACACAAAGACAAAGTTATGAACATCAACAGGAAGGTGAACAGTTGTAGACAACGGCAGCAAAATCTACAGTTACAGACAACAACATTAAAAAATACTACATTAACAACCGATCTGGAATAGAAAACACAGTTACAACTGTAGGAAAAGAACTGTTTTCTTCTGGTTGGCCGCAGTGGCTGTTACATCCCAAAATTCATTTTATGAGTCTCAATTGGTAGGTTTTATTTAATTTGATCTTTAGAATAGACTAGGACCTGCCACGGTCTTGATTTTCCAGCATTTGGCTGACAGCTGGTGTTGATTTGCAACCCTTTAAAATATGATTATAAATAAGAACAATAACAGAGACCTCTAACAAAGCTACAAACAGAGAATAGACAAAGCAGTGGGCCAGATGTTGGAATAATTAAAAATTAGTTGGCATGGTTACTGAAGCAAAATATCTCATAGTAGGGCTGGGCAATATATTGATATTATATCGATATCGTGATATGAGACTAGATATCGTCTTAGATTTTGGATATTGTAATATCGTGATATGGCATAAGTGTTGTCTTTTCCTGGTTTTAAAGGCTGCATAACAGTAAAGTGATGTCATTTTCTGAACTTACCAGACTGTTCTAGCTGTTCTATTATTCGCCTTTACCCACTTAGTCATTATATCCACATTACTGATGATTATTTATCAAAAACCTCATTGTGTAAATATTTTGTGAAAGCACCAATAGTCATCCCTACAATATTGTCGCAATATCAATATCGAGGTATTTGGTCGTCAAAAATATTGTGATATTTGATTTTGTCCATATCGCCCAGCCCTACTTACAACTGAACATTTAGCCCACTTCGTAGAAAATACCGAGATATATATATTGTATCGTCATTCGGCCTAAAAACACAGAGATATGATTTTTGGTCCATATCGCCCAGCCCTAGCTCATAGCAGGGCATAAACATAGTTTTCCATCCAGCTGCCATAGTCACTATCTACTACTTTATCTCTAATTTCAGGCAAATATCAATTTGTAGAACAGAACAGGATCAAAGCGGCTGTTTGTGTGGACAAGCTAAGCCAGTGCAAATTAAAGAGCATGTGGCCGGTGTTATTGTCCCACCCTATCTGCCACCATGGGGGCAAATTAATGATAAACGTCATGGCTGTTAAGTCAACTTGATCCCATCACCTGGGTGTGGTGGTTGTGTAATCACTGGCCAAGGATTGGGCAAATAACTTACAGGAGGAAGTGCAGACAAGCAGACTGTCATGTCATGACATGTCAATTAACCACAAATACCAAATCGGCGTCTGGTTTACACGGTGTTTGAACCTGGTGTACGGCTCAGTACTCGCTGAGAAGACCATTAAGTTGGGAAGCTGGGAGGTAACAGTTAGCGTTAATGTAAAAGTTTATGTTACCTCCATTAGTGTTTATATGCTCCACGTCGCACTGAAGTTTTGAGCTCGAGTTTACAATAAGATGGATGCATCTAAATGGAAGGAAGATAATAGTAAATGTATAACCGGTATGGTCAGCTGGACGGCTAACCAGCACGCAGCCCCAGCAGACACGGTTTACCTCCAGTGTGTATGTATTCCATATCGCAGTGAAGTTTTCCATGGCTTCTGTTCCAGTCTGCTCGTCCATGTTTAACTCCTGGCAGAGTGTTTCCAGACTCTTCCGGACTGAACTCTCGTCCATCCTGCCCGAATCGGAATCCGGCGACTCGTCTCCCCGCATTCGTAAAAACTGAATTACAGTTTCGCCTAGTTTAAAACCCCGAGTTAAATCCAATAAACACGAGACCCCGTGTCCGGATCGAAACAACAATCAGCCTCCCTACCGACTTCCGCTACCCATTCCCACAATGCAGCGCGTTGGCGCGAAAACCGCTCTGCAGCGACCAATCAGATGCGAGTAAACCCAGGAAGACAGGTTCTGCTCGCCCAACCCCCTTCTCCCCTCGTGCTGCCTCCAGCCAGCCGTTACTAAGCAACCGCTCTCAATAATATTATATTTTCCTATTATATTATATTTCCCTTTCTCTTTCTCATTACAGTTTTATAATATATTTCCCATGCTTTGTCTTGTTTGGTCAGGATTTAAACAGGTTTTGGCCTATGAGCCTGTTAGTTTGATATTGGATAGTGTTTTAATAGAGGGATTTTACTTCATTTTGCTTCCATGCTATGTTTTACTCAGCTCTTTCCAAATGTGACTTTGGCTAAATTTTGACTTTTTGTATTGTTGTATGTTGCTGATCTGCAATTTTTATATTTATCAGGATAGATCTACTGCATGGCTAGGTAATAATAACAACAACAACAACGATAATAACAATAATATTAATAATAGTTATAGCCTAATAATAACGATAATAATAATGTATTCTCTCTCTCTTTCTCTCTCTTTTTTGGCAGTGAGTGATGGACAACTTTTATTTTCTCTTTATAGGCTACGTAATAGCATATATTAAAAAAAAACCTATTCTTTCCTATTCTTTTTGAAAATATATTTCACAAAATAAAAATTTAAAGTTATCAGTAGTAGCCTATGTTTTCAATCCTTATAGGACAATGTGTGCCAGAAACTCGGTTAGCAATATTTTCTTTGACTTTTTTTTTTACTTCATCATCCGACTTTGAATGGCATTCAAAAAAGGTGTTAGAAATTGTTTTTTTGTATGTTAGGCTGTGACAAGTCATCATTCTTTCTTTATTTAAGAAAATAAATAAAGAATTATTGCTTTGGATGAAGGTGAATAAGCCCTCAGTTTGCCTGTTTGACCCTGTGAGACTGGTTTCCCCTTGTCATGTCAGCTAGTGTGAAAGTGCCGTCCTGTGGCTGCAGAAACAACCACCAACACCATATTACTGCATACTCATGATACACTTTATTGAAATGTGTTGATGATACACATTTGAGTTGAATACAACTGTCAAAAGTAAACATAACGAGCCATTGCCCTTTAGTTTTTCTCTTTGAAATACGTTTTAAAGGTCTGGTTTATCCTGTAAACTGATGTTTCTCTCTGTCATTTGCAAACTGAGTCTCCTCTCCATTCATAACACTGACACATGACCAGTGGTGGAAGAAGTACTGAGATCTTTTCCTTAAGTAAAAGTAGCAATACAACAATGTAAAGATACTCCATTACAAGTAAAAGTCCTGCATTCAAAATCTTACTTAAGTAAAAGTACATAAGTATTGGCAGCAAAATGTACTTAGAGTATCAAAGTAAACATACTCATTATGCAAACTGTCCCCATTTAGAGAGTTATAATTTTTCATAAATTATTGGAATATTAATACTGATTTATTGACATACATGTACATGTAAGCAGCATTTTAAAGTTGTCAACGTGAAGCTAATCTTAACAATTTAGCTTTACTTTTGGGTAGTCTAATCTATAACAATGCTATTTTATAGTTATTTTATAAAGATGATCAAATGTTTTAAATATAAAATATTGATCTGAAAAGTAACTATTTCCCTCTAAAATGTAGTGGAGTATAAGTACAAAGTAGCATAAAATGGAAATACTCAAGTAAAGTACAAGTACCTCAAAATTGTACTTAAGTACAGTTCTTGAGTAAATGTATTTAGTTACTTTCCACCACTGCACATGAGAATGTGTAAATAATCAAATATACAGTACTGACTGTTGGTTGTAGCTTCATATAGACAGTAGGAGGACACAGTTATGAGAAAGAAAGACCCTCGATCTCTCTCACCCTCCACCTCTCCCCCTGAGTGTCCTTTATCTTTTATTTCTCCTCCCTCACTCCTTCTTCTCCTGTCAATCATCTCTCTATCTCTCCCCTGGCTGCTCTCCTCCTCTCCTTCCTGAGTGCTGGGTTCCAACACTGTAATAATCCTTCTCTTTTTCTCCCTCTCTCTTTCTCCCTTTGCTCCCCACCTCCTCCTCCTCCTCCGTCATCTCCCCCCTCCTCCCCCCAACACTCCCGGAGTCTCCCCCCTTGTCATCTCTCCCTCCTCTCCTCCTCCTCCCTCCTCTCCTCAACCCCCATCCTCCGTCCTCCCTCTCCTGCTCCCGCCTTTCTTTCCCTCCCCCTCCCCTGTCCCCCTTCATCCCGTCCCTCCATCCTCCCTCCCCCCCTCACCAGCCCCCCCAGGTGAGCCATGTATCGCTGGCAACGGTTGCCACGGCGCCACGTCTTCAGGTGGGAGTCGAAGCGCTGGTGAGGGAACAGATCTCCGTCCTCCAGGTGGGAGTTCAGCCTGAGAGACACGGAGAGAAAGAGTTTAGGTTTTAGGGATTTAGCTGATTACAGTGAGCCAGCAGGTGGGGATTCAGCACCTTGCTCAAGGGAACTTCAACAAGACACACAGATGTTGCTGGAATTGAACCTAAGACCTTCTGGTTACGGGACGGTCTCACTAACCAAG
>NW_027283744.1:0-9568 GCF_046629955.1 Centroberyx affinis
ACTGGTCTCTACTGCAGCAGCTGTTCAGTTCCAGTCAGTTCAGACAAGGAGCCTGGTTAGGAAGCCTCCTAGGTAGGAAGCAAGGAAGGAGGAAGCTTCCTTCCCAGTGAGACAGAGCCAACAGATGGAACTCAGATTAGACTGTTTTATTATTATTTTATAATTCGTCTTGTTCCAGGATCAAAAGATATATTTTGATGTCAGCTGTCAATCAAATCAAAACATCAAAACAGTCAGTGTGGACATCTGAGGGATTCATCAGATCTAATAGCATCTCATTCCACACGTTCAGATTCACTTTATTCACCAAGTCCAGGAATTACTCTGGGTCACATTGTAATACAGTAGACTATACACATCAGTCTGTATATATATCGATATAGTCTGTATATAGTCTGTATATAGATATATAGGTATATATACATATAAACTCTATACATCAGTCTGTATACAGACTGTTCTCCTCCACTGTGTTGGCTGGCTGACCGGATCACGGCACACTGTGAAAGATATTCATCTTAATAAGTTATTTAATATAGTTTTTGCAGCCTATCAAAATCGTGTATTTCAGATATTTAGTGGTTTTGTCTTAAATACAGAAGAACACTCTGTATTTAATTTTAAAGTTTTGTTTTGATTTAGTTTAGTTTAATTTCTCTTCCATGTTCCCATTTCTCTTTGTGTGTGTGTGTGTGTGTGTGTGTGTGTGTGTGTGTGTGTGTGTGTGTGTGTGTGGTGGGGTGGGGGGTGGGGGGGATGGGTACATTTGTCTCTTTCTGTTATATTTATCTCAAGTGTTGTTTTACCTCCTTTATCATAATGCTGGAACTTATCATTTCTTTCGTACACCGCTGACACGTCGTTTCTGTTCAGTATATTCTGGTTAGAAACAACGTGTGGACGCTGTTTTGTTTTTTGCTTTTTCCTAAGAAAACAATACAAATCCTGATCAAATAGAAGCTTTTGGAAACAAGCTAACAAGTGAAATCACCTCAGGAGGTTTCAGGCGTGTCAGACGAGCAGCTCGTCACGGTGGATGTTTTTCTCATTGTATTACTGCGAGTAAACTGCCACTCGCTGTGAATTTATTGGATCTCTCTGAAAAGCTGTAATGAAATCTCCTCCCCCTTGACAAGCACAGGACCCACAATGCATCACTCCGCTCTACAGCAGCCAGTGAATCAGTAAATTAAAACACACACTCGTTTCCTCCGTGGCCAAATGCAGATGAAGCCCCGCTACAGAAAGTCAAGGAGAAGCTTATTCCTCTGTACTCATCTGCTTATGAAACTACACAACAATACTGTGAGTACAACCAGCTCCCTGCTGCCCACAACTATATCAAGTATCACATTTCATTAAATACAATCACAGTATCATTGTGTACTTTAACTTTTCCACAAGTTAAAACCCTGGAATAAGATCACTGTGACTGAAGTGGAACAAAACAATGCAAGTACCAAGTTCTTTGCCCTGTACTGTACTGTACTGTACTGTACTGTCCTGTCCTGTCCTGTCCTGTCCTGTCCTGTCCTGTCCTGTCTTGTCTTGTCTTGTCCTGTCCTGTCCTGTCCTGTCCTGTCCTGTCCTGTCCTGTCCTGTCTTGTCCTGTCTTGTCCTGTCCTGTCCTGTCCTGTCCTGTCCTGTCCTGTCCTGTCCTGTCCTGTCCTGTCCTGTCCGGTGGAGATAAGAGGTTTCTGTGTTGATGTTGTGTTGAGCATCAGTGATTCTGCTGGCAGCTGGTTCTGCCTGTCCTCCTCAGTGTGGCAGCCATGTTGTTTTCTGTGTTCAGACTCCCAGCCTCTCTGTCTCCTGGCTGGATGGTGAAGCTGCATCCAAGCTGCTGAGGTCTGAAATGAGGCCTAACAGTCATTTGCATATGAAAAGATGAAGATGTGTGAGCAGCATCTGAAGACGTTAGCATCTGCAGCGCTTCCTCTACACACCCGAGCACACTGACTGTGATGCATGAAGCATCACAGTCAGTGTGTTCTCGGCTGACCTGGGGACAGATTAGCTTGGCGGCACACAGCCTCCACATGATGAAACTCTGTTTTTAACATCAAAATCCTGGAAGGTAATTTAGCATTCTCTGTTATTTGGTTGGATAAAGAGTTTGGTTCAAAAATGAGATTCATAGCATCTGAAAAAGTTACACCTGCTCTTGATCAATGATGATGATCAATAGTGCAACAATAGAATTAGAGAGTAGGTAACTTAAGTCGATGCAGGATGGGGGACTGTTGCCATGGTTACCGCTGTAGTACTAATGCAGGATGGGAACCTACAGCTCAGTGTCTGAAAACTCTAGAAGTGTGAGTTGTCATCAAACAGCAAGATTTCAGTGTTTATTTCCCTTTAGAGGGGAGGAGACGCTGCCGCATCACTTCCTGTTGAGACTGTGGAGACGCTGCCGCATCACTTCCTGTTGAGACTGTGGAGACGCTGCCGCATCACTTCCTGTTGAGACTGTGGAGACGCTGCCGCATCACTTCCTGTTGAGACTGTGGGGACGCTGCCAAGTGAAACTGTTTCATCAGCTGATTTTAAGAAACAGGCACGATAAAAGTGAATAAAAGATCAAGACAAATCAATCAATAGATGGTTCAGTATCAGTACTTCAACTATTTTGCTCTTGTGAAGCACTTTGTGACTTTGCTCTGTGAAAGCTGCTGTATGAATAAAGTTGACTTCAAAACAAACAAGACAAGACTGAAATACAAACAGCACCAATCAGAGAGCGAGGATGAAAGCGAAGGCAGCCATGTTCTCCTGCTCCAGCTGACTCTGGACCAGATCCACCAGAAACAATCAAGTCAACTATTTCAACGAGGGAGAACGCTGCGTCAGCCATCGAGACCTGAACCTGAACCTGAACCTGAACCTGAACCTTTCACTCCATGACGGCTGCAGCGGAGCGGAGCAGGAAGTGGGAGTCGTCTGTCAGCCAATCAGCAGCAGACAGACAAACTGAAACTGTGGAGGTTATGATCAGTCTGCTGGTCTGAGGAACAGATTCTGTCTGGAGAACCAGAGGAAAGAGAAGAGCGTGAAACACTGAAACCAGCAGAACATCTTTCACCGCTCAGTGGCAACGCTTCGAGTCACAGACTGGAGCCTGATCCAGTCTGATCCAGTCTGATCCAGTCTGAACCAGTCTGAACCAGTCTGATCCAGTCTGATCCAGTCTGATCCGGTTTGATCCAGTCTGATCCAGTTTGATCCAGTTTGATCCAGTCTGATCCAGTTTGAGTCAAAGTGAGCTGTTCACCATTTATAAAATAAAGATTCCTTTCTTTCCTCTCTCTCTCTTTCCGGTCTCTCTCTTCTGTGACTGTCTAATAAAGCAGAAAAAGTGTTTTCTGGAGACAGAATCATTCATATTTTTCAAATATTTCCTGATTTATTTCAGGTAGCAACATTTTCCCAAAATGGAACGGTAAAATGCCGCCTAATCAGGCAGCCTTGTATATATAACTATTATTATACCATGGTCTGGGTGAATACTCGATTCTGATTGGCTGCAGGGTGTCCATTAATTCCTGATAATGGACACCTACTAAGTAGTTCCAGTGAAACTGTCTGTTCACTGTTCTAAATTAATGCGCTGGCTACGTAGCATCAGCCTGTATCTAACATGAGTAACCATAGCAACAGGGACGCAGTCAAAGCCTCCGTTCATTTGTTCGTGAAAATCTTGATATTGATTTGGGGACAGTGACATGGCTGATAGCTAGCTAGTCTTGTTGTTAAACATACTGTCAAATTATATTTACTGTTTGTTATTGACTCTGAATGTTGCTAGCATAACGTTAGCATAACGTTAGCATAACGTTAGCATAACGTTAGCTTTCTGGCTCCTAGCTGAGCCAAAGGGTTCTATGAGCTGAGCGGACTAGAAATATCTCCTGCTGCCAAGTCCTATCTAAGGTTCGTCCTATTTACTGGAGCAGTGAACAATGTTTCCGTTGCATAAGAACCTTATGGGATGGTAATGATTGTTCCAGGTATTAGTCAAACCCTCAGGTGTTACCAGGGAAACTGAGTTATGGCTTGTGAAAAACTTTAGATTTTGATTACAAAACGCATGAAAATATAAATGAATGGTCTTATTTTTGTTTTCTTTGGTAAGTGACCATGGTGTAAGAGGGATAATGTCCTTCCAGGTGTCCATTATCAGGGTTTAATGGACGACAGGGAGGCCAGAACCGACACACGGACACCTCGTCGGGTATTATCCCTTTCTTGTATATATTGTATATATAATTGTATATACGTATATAGTATAACTATTGTATATATAACTATTGTATATAGTATATAGTAGATATGTTGTTAATTTTTATTGGTTATATATTTATGTTCAAATAAAGTACAAAAATCATTATATAAATTGTTGTTTATTTAGTAGCAGAAACAGTACTTTAAATGTTTTTAGTAAAAGTAGAAATAAACTATTAATTGCAGTATAACTACCAGTATAACTCAAGTGAAAGTCCTACATTTAAAACTGTATTCAGCCAAAAAATATTGCAGCCTAAGCAATGAAATGGTTATGAAAAGTAAACCTAGTTGCTGAATGTCATTTGAATTGCATGTTAAATATTAATTGAAGTTCTTGGGTATTACTTAAGTTAGTAAATGTTCTGTAATACTTTACACTATTGTGGATTTTATAGTATTAATGTTAGCTATTATATTAAATCTACATCACATTTCAATTTATACTGAATACAATCACAAAAATATATATATATACTAACAGCAGTTATTCCAAATGACCAACAGGTGGCAGTGCTGTAGCTGGTGATGTCATGAGGCGGTGACGCCAAGCGAGCTGCATTATGGGTAATCTCACACAACATGAGCGCAGTCTGATTCTTCTCTCTTTTCTTCTTCTCTTCTTCTCCTCTGCTTCTCCTCTTCTCTTCTTCCCCTCTTCTCTTCTCTTCTTCTCCTCTCTTCTTCTTCTCTTCTCCTCTTCTCTTCTTCTCCTCCTCTCTTCTTCTCTTCTCCTCCTCTTCTCTTCTTATCTTCTCCTCCTCTTCTCCTCTCCTTTTCTCCTCCTCTCTTCTTCTCCTCCTCTCTTCTTCTCCTCTTCTCTGCTTCTCCTCTTCTCCTCTCTCCTTTTCTTCTTCTCCTCTTCTCCTCTTCTCTTCTTCCCTTCTCTTCTCCTCTTCTCTTCTTCTCCTCCTCTCTTCTTCTCTTCTCCTCCTCTTCTCTTCTTATCTTCTCCTCCTCTTCTTCTCTTCTCCTCTTCTTCTCCTCTCCTTTTCTCCTCCTCTCTTCTTCTCCTCCCCTCTTCTTCTCCTCTTCTCTGCTTCTCCTCTTCTCCTCCTCTCTTCTCCTCTCTCCTTTTCTTCTTCTCCTCTTCTCTTCTTCCCTTCTCTTCTCCTCTTCTCTTCTTCTCCTCCTCTTTTCTTCTCTTCTCCTCCTCTTCTCTTCTTATCTTCTCCTCCTCTTCTCCTCTCCTTTTCTCCTCCTCTCTTCTTCTCCTCTTCTCTTCTTCCCCTCTTCTCTGCTTCTCCTCTTCTCCTACTCTCTTCTTCTCCTCTTCTCTTCTTCTCCTCTTCTCTGCTTCTCCTCTTCTCTCTTCTTCTCCTCCTCTTCTTCTCCCCTCTTCTTCCCTTCTCTTCTTCTCCTCTTCTTCTCCTCTCTTCTTCTCTTCTTCCCCTCTTCTCTGCTTCTCCTCTTCTCCTCTTCTCTGCTTCTCCTCTCTTCTTCCCCTCTTCTCTTCTTCTCCTCTTCTCTGCTTCTCCTCTTCTCCTCCTCTCTTCTTCCCCTCTTCTCTTCTTCTCCTCTTCTCTGCTTCTCCTCTTCTCTTCTTCTCCTCCTCTCTTCTTCTCCTCTCTTCTTTTCTTCTTCTCCTCTTCTCCCCTCTTCTTCCCTTCTCTTCTTCTCCTCTGCTTCTCCTATTCTCTTCTCCCCCTCCTCTCCTCCTCTCCTCCTCTTCTCTTCTCCTCTTCTCTTCTTCTCCTCTTCTCTGCTTCTCCTCTTCTCCTCCTCTCTTCTTCCCCTCTTCTCTTCTTCTCCTCTTCTCTGCTTCTCCTCTCCTCCTCTTCTCTTCTCCTCTTCTCCTCTTCTCTGCTTCTCTTCTTCTCCTCTTCTCTTCTTCTCCTCTTCTCCTCCTCTCTTCTTCCCCTCTTCTCCTCTTCTCCTCTTCTCCTCCTCTCTTCTTCTCCTCTTCCCCTCCTCTCTTCTCCTCCTCTTCTCTTCTTCTCCTCTCCTCCTCTCACAGGACAGTCACAGTTTATTTTACAGTAGTTCCAGTCTGACTCCAGATGGTTTCCAGCTGGTTTTGAATGTTAGTTTTCAGCTGAATTGTCTTTTGGGATGTTTTGCCATGTCGACATTTTTTCTACCTAGTTGTTGTTTTTTTTTTCAAACACTTATTATACACATGTTACACTATCTTCTCCTCCTCTTCTCCTCTCCTTTTCTCCTCCTCTCTTCTTCCTCTCTTCTCTGCTTCTCCTCAGGTCAGCTGAGCACACATGTTACACTTAGTATTGTTCTCCAAATCAGCACATGGCACTTTAGTTGTGATACAAAAGTGTTTTGAAAAGAAAACATACATAACCCTTTATGTCACATTAAATTATGAATAATATTGTTTACAGATATAATTTTGGGTGAACAAGTAAACTAGATGAATTACAAAATGTTTTTTTTATAAACGTTTGTAGGTCTGTACCAGACCGGACCACATTTTAGGATTCTGAAAGAAGACCGTTTTGGTCTTAATGAATATATACTGTACAATTGTTTGTTAATGTGCAAAGTAATTAACCAAATATCGTTATATTATGTTTGCATAGTTCATGTGAAAACTATTTGAAAATTTACCATAAGGTTGTCCTATTTTTATTACAAACAATTAGGATTCAGATTTGCATTGTACTCAAGTAATAATTGATTTTAGTAAATGTGTCACATGCTAATGAGTCATTCATGTTATTTATTCATCATATTTTTACATCACAATTATCAAATATTTTCAAGTCACCTCTTTGACAATTACTAATCTATGTGATCAAAAAGAATACAAAGATGGGAACAATTCTTGAACGTTACACTGTTTCCTCTCTTCTCCAGACCGACTTCGGCAAGAGTTTGTTTATACGGTTCGTCGATCCGATCAGTCGAAGTTAGCCCGTGATAGACGTGATAGACAGATGGTTCATCCAATCACCTGCCAAGTATTTTTTGAAAGTGCCTGACCTTTTCCAAACAGTTTCCAAGGACGACTTCCCAGATGGTTCTGTGTACCAAACCGTCTGGAGCGTCAGGTGAGGCAGCTGTGGTCTTCTCTCCGGTCTTCTCTCCGGTCTTCTCTCCGGTCCTCTCTCCGGTCCTCTCTCCGGTCTTCTCTCCGGTCTTCTCTCCGGTCCTCTCTCCGGTCTTCTCTCCGGTCCTCTCTCCGGTCCTCTCTCCGGTCTTCTCTCCGGTCCTCTCTCCGGTCTTCTCTCCGGTCCTCTCTCCGGTCTTCTCTCCGGTCTTCTCTCCGGTCTTCTCTCCGGTCCTCTCTCCGGTCCTCTCTCCGGTCTTCTCTCCGGTCCTCTCTCCGGTCCTCTCTCCGGTCCTCTCTCCGGTCTTCTCTCCGGTCCTCTCTCCGGTCTTCTCTCCGGTCTTCTCTCCGGTCCTCTCTCCGGTCCTCTCTCCGGTCCTCTCTCCGGTCTTCTCTCCGGTCTTCTCTCCGGTGCTCTCTCCGGTCCTCTCTCCGGTCTTCTCTCCGGTCCTCTCTCCGGTCCTCTCTCCGGTCCTCTCTCCGGTCTTCTCTCCGGTCCTCTCTCCGGTCTTCTCTCCGGTCCTCTCTCCGGTCTTCTCTCCGGTCCTCTCTCCGGTCTTCTCTCCGGTCTTCTCTCCGGTGCTCTCTCCGGTCCTCTCTCCGGTCCTCTCTCCGGTCTTCTCTCCGGTCCTCTCTCCGGTCCTCTCTCCGGTCTTCTCTCCGGTCTTCTCTCCGGTCCTCTCTCCGGTCTTCTCTCCGGTCCTCTCTCCGGTCTTCTCTCCGGTCTTCTCTCCGGTCCTCTCTCCGGTCCTCTCTCCGGTCTTCTCTCCGGTCTTCTCTCCGGTGCTCTCTCCGGTCTTCTCTCCGGTCTTCTCTCCGGTCTTCTCTCCGGTGCTCTCTCCGGTCTTCTCTCCGGTCTTCTCTCCGGTCCTCTCTCCGGTCTTCTCTCCGGTCTTCTCTCCGGTCTTCTCTCCGGTCCTCTCTCCGGTCCTCTCTCCGGTCCTCTCTCCGGTCCTCTCTCCGGTCTTCTCTCCGGTCTTCTCTCCGGTCTTCTCTCCGGTGCTCTCTCCGGTCTTCTCTCCGGTCCTCTCTCCGGTCCTCTCTCCGGTCTTCTCTCCGGTCTTCTCTCCGGTCCTCTCTCCGGTCCTCTCTCCGGTCCTCTCTCCGGTCTTCTCTCCGGTCTTCTCTCCGGTCTTCTCTCCGGTCTTCTCTCCGGTGCTCTCTCCGGTCTTCTCTCCGGTCTTCTCTCCGGTCCTCTCTCCGGTCTTCTCTCCGGTCTTCTCTCCGGTCTTCTCTCGTTCTGGGGAAACAGACGACACCTGCGTCACCACCGGCCCCGCCGCCGGCCCTCCTGCTGATGGTTTTCCTGGGCGGAGTATCCACGCCGAGCGGACACGGGCCGCTGAGCCTCAGGTTCCCGTGGCGGCTCGTCTTCTGGACCGTGGGTTCAGCGGAGGACGCCTTGCGGTTCTGTCTGGTTCTTTGTGGTTCCCCGCCCTGCCGCCCTCGGTCGTGCCTTAAGGCTCATGTCTGCTCCCTTTACGTACGAAACTAAAACGTCCGTTTCAAACGATCCATGCGTCCTTTAGGTTGGCATGGATGTTAAGTAAAACATCCGCTAGAGGGCAGTAGAGAGTCAACAGTTCAACCCATTCCCGTCCAATCTCCTCCCAGCTGTTCTGTACCAGTTGTTTGTCCCTGTGCCCGGGCGAGGTGACATCATAGATATCAGTATCATTTCTCACCGACTCGCACAACCTCTCGTCAGACACCATTTTTTAAATGTCTTCGAAGTGTTCGAAATGTTTTTGAAGTATCCCGTTTTTGTGTTTGCGTATGTAAACATCACATGCCGATTTCAGAAACCCGGATAAGGCCTTATCCCGGTTTTGAGAAACCCGATTATGCTTTCGGAGTACTCCGAAAGAAACCGGGATCCTGTGGCATGTAAACATCTGATCCCGGTTTCTGACCGCTGCAGACTACCTGCAGGCGCTTCAGCCGAGAGACGCAACAGAAAAACACAAACAACAACAACAACAACAACAACAACAACAACAACAACGAGAGCGTCTCACTTCTGGAGCGATGAGGAAACAGAGTTTTGTCTTTCGGTGATGAAAGAATGAAATAAACTCGGCAGTTTAGATGGAGAAAGCAGGACATGCTGAGCTGTTCCGGTCTGTAGAGACAGACAGGAGCCGGGTCAGGTCAGGAGGAAAATACTGAAGAAACATTAACGTTACTATGTGGCCAGACATCTAAACAAAACAGTCAAATTAATTTAAGGTTAACAGTTACAGAGGAATATCAGATTAACGGTTTGTGTTGTAAACATCA
>NW_027283745.1:0-2500 GCF_046629955.1 Centroberyx affinis
GTCATCAATCAGTCGTCAGTCATCAGTCAGTCATCAATCAGTCAGTCAGTCAGTCAGTCATCAGTCAGTCATCAATCAGTCAGTCAGTCATCAGTCAGTCATCAATCAGTCAGTCAGTCATCAATCAGTCAGTCAGTCATCAGTCAGTCAGTCAGTCAGTCATCAGTCAGTCATCAATCAGTCAGTCAGTCAGTCAGTCATCAGTCAGTCATCAATCAGTCAGTCAGTCATCAGTCAGTCATCAATCAGTCAGTCAGTCAGTCATCAGTCAGTCATCAATCAGTCAGTCAGTCATCAATCAGTCAGTCGTCAGACTGATTCATCTGAGAAAATGTATGAGAAAATCATTGTATATTCTTTGGTTTTCTTTGGTTCTAATTAAGATCAAAGTAAGTAACATTTAACACAGTTATTCATTTTCACTCAGACTTACTGGAACTTTTGTTCAACTCCCACAATCCCTCCTTGTATTCCACCAGATGATCATGTGATCGGCGTCGCCTCGCCTTCTCCCACAATTCAGCTGATGAGTCGTCAATCTTTCACTAACTATTGATGGATCGGTGATTGATTGAAGCGTGTGATGTGTCACTGCCTCACAGCCGTTGAGTTTCCCTCTCTCACCTCGTACTGAGTGATGCTCGCTCGCCCGCTGGTGCCGCCTCACTGGTGTGTGTCGGCTTTGAAACTGGAATTTATTACTTTTATTAAGTTGTTTATTTATGAAGTGTTTTTGTTTTTCGTGATGTTTTGCTGTTGGACCATCAGCTATAGATTTGATGTCAAACAGGAAAGAATATCAATCAGAAACCAATCAATTAGATCAATCACTGGCTGATTCATGGATGTGACTGGGAAGCAGTGTGTGTGTGGGGGTGGGGGGTGGTGGGGGGTTGGTGTCAGTGTCTTCATACATAATCACTGTTCAGAAACATCTCATTAGTAAGATGAATTATTCAAACCAGCAGACGTCAATTAACCGTTGCATAATTTCTTCATCCAACAACAACCAACAGGATACACACTGCTGTGTATCCATCCACACAGCAGCGTGAGTCACTGAACAGATGTTGGTGTTGATCCTGATCTGAGATTTCCACCATGAGACAATTTCCAGTTTTCAGCCAGAACTATTCTGCTGCGTTCATGTGCTGCTGGGAAAGTCTGATATTCAGGACTTCCAAGTCGGCTATTTTGTGGGAAGATCGAACCTGGAAGAGAAATTATAAACAAGCATAAAGCGTTAGAGGTTTTTATGATGTTGTATTCTATTAATCCCCCCCCCCCCCCCCCACACACACACACACACACACACACACACACACACAGTGAGGTCAGAGGTCAGGGCCTGGAGCTGGCAGGGACTCAGTGTTTTGCTCAAGGACACTTCAGCAGGGTTTTGGCTGAAGGATGATCTCTGAGACTCAAACACTCCACTATCTCCGAGCTTCAACGTTCTTGACCAAATCATAGCAACGCATTAAAATAAGTCTGGTTAACCAATAAATTCTTTTTTTTCTTCCTTTTTTCCCACAGTTATGAACATTAAAAAGAGCAAAGAGAAAAGAAAGGTTATATTGTAAAATGCAGTACGTCTCTGGTAAAGCTGAAAGATGGAACAGTAAACAGAGTCTCAGTGTTATTTTTACTCTGTTGTTGTCGGGGAGAAACCCGGAGACAACAGAGTCTGTCAGCTCTGATCTGCATCAGTCAGCACCGACGGCCTCACACACACACACACACACACACACACACACACACCACACATTTAAATCTGATTTATTTATGCTCACATCACACAGCAGCAGTGAGCGGACAGACTGCGCTGTGTGATGTGATGTCAGAACGACCTTTGACCTCTGCCCGTCTGCTCTCGCTCTTCTCTGGCCTCGCTGCATCTTCCTTAAACAGGAGTCTGAGATTTCAACCGTTTGGAAAATGACTGGCAGCATTAAACACTAATATTTTTTTTAAATCCCAATGAAACAGCATTCTGAGAGCATCTTTCTTCCTTAGTTTGATGTATTTCCTGTAGAAACAGGATGTTGGGGCGGGACATGACGCAGGGAGGGATTATTCAAACCAATGGGAGATCAGTTAGAGAGAGAAAGGCAGTTTGATTGGATGGGAGGGGCGGAGGGGCCGACGAGGGCATTATCCCGCTTATACCATGGTCACTTGCCAAAGAAAAAATATGAAGACCATTAATTTATATTTTCATGCGTTTTGTAATCAAAATCAAAATTTTTTCACAAGCCATAACTCAGTTTCCCCTGGTAACACCTGAGGGTTTGACTAATACCTGGAACAACTATTACCATCCCATAAGGTTCTTATGCAATGGAAACGTTGTTCACTGCTCCAGTAAATAGGACGAACCTTAGATAGGACTTGGCAGCAGGAGATATTTCTAGTCCGCTCAGCTCATAGAACCCTTTGGCTCAGCTAGGAGCCAGAAAGCTAACGTTATGCTAGCAACATTCAAAGTCAATAACAAACA
>NW_027283745.1:7500-10000 GCF_046629955.1 Centroberyx affinis
AAAATACATAACATAGGTCTAGTCGTTTTTAGACATTTTAATGCAGAAATGTTACATATTATACCTTTAAATAAGAAAAACATTTGTTAAAATTGAAAATGTGACTTACGGTTGAAATGTCCTTTTAAAACACTGGGAATCGAACCCCGGTCGCCGACATCAAAGGCAAACTCAAACGCCCGTCCACCCCCCCGACCACAACACCTTTACTAGTCACCACGCTGTTTCAATGTGACACTACTTCCTGTTTATAGTCGTGTGTCCTTCATGGAACCGTTTCCTTCGGGGGAAAACTGACACACAACACTTTACGTTCCACCAGCACGTAATTTGCTGTTAACAAGTCGTGTTAATTTCACGTTTTTCTGTGAGATCAGGTTCTGTTTTATGTCACCTGACGTCTTTTATATCATATCCACAGTGCAATGAACTGTGGGAAATCTCTCTAGTACAGTCTGCAGGGTAGCAGACTCTCTTTACGTCTGTACAGAGCCCCAAAAATACACACAGCCAATTTTTGAGTGTTGACTGGAATCATATAAACAGTTTCAGAGAGAGACTAACACTGGAAACTTTACTGTGAGCCTGTATGGACTTGATGAATTTCAGACCCTCCTGGGCTGTAGGGAGCGTATCTATGTTCCCAGGGTCCTAAGTTCCCAGGGTCCTAAGTTCCCAAAGTCCTAAGTTCCCGAGGTCCTATGTTCCCAGACTTCTATGTTCCCAGGGTCCTATGTTCCCAAGGTCCTAAGTTCCCAAAGTCCTATGTTCCCAGGGTCCTATGTTCCAGAGGTCCTATGTTCCTGAGGTCCTATGTTCCTGAGGTCCTATGTTCCCAGGCTCCTATGTTCCCAAGGTCCTATGTTCCCAGGCTCCTATGTTCCCAGGGTCCTATGTTCCCAGGCTCCTATGTTCCCAGGGTCCTATGTTCCCAGGCTCCTATGTTCCCAGGGTCCTATGTTCCCAAGGTCCTATGCTCCCAAGGTCCTATGTTCCCAAGGTGCTATGTTCCCAGGGTCCTATGTTCCCAGGGTCCTATGTTCCCAAGGTCCTATGTTCCCAGGGTCCTATGTTCCCAAGGTGCTATGTTCCCAGGGTCCTATGTTCCCAGGGTCCTATGTTCCCAAGGTCCTATGTTCCCAGGCTCCTATGTTCCCAGGGTCCTATGTTCCCACGGTCCTATGCTCCCAAGGTCCTATGTTCCCAGGGTCCTATGTTCCCGGGGTCCTATGTTCCCAAGGTCCTAAGTTCCCAAAGTCCTATGTTCCCAGGGTCCTATGTTCCCAAGGTCCTAAGTTCCCAAAGTCCTATGTTCCCAGGGTCCTATGTTCCCAGGGTCCTATGTTCCCAGGGTCCTATGTTCCCAAGGTGCTATGTTCCCAGGGTCCTATGTTCCCAGGGTCCTATGTTCCCAAGGTCCTATGTTCCCAGGCTCCTATGTTCCCAGGGTCCTATGTTCCCAGGGTCCTATGTTCCCAAGGTGCTATGTTCCCAGGGTCCTATGTTCCCAGGGTCCTATGTTCCCAAGGTCCTAAGTTCCCAAAGTCCTATGTTCCCAAGGTCCTATGTTCCCAAGGTCCTAAGTTCCCAAAGTCCTATGTTCCCAGGGTCCTATGTGTCCTATGTTCCTCAGTTCAATATTCTGTTAACACACATTAACCTTCCTATTGTGTTCGGGTCAAATTTGACCCGTTTCAAGTTAAAATATTTCATAAATATTATCCAGTTTTTTTTATTGGAACAAGGCTTCAAAACAGCTATATAAACACAACAAAACCAATGGTTATCATTTTATTTGATTTTGTAGGTCTCTAACCTTTGGGCTTTATTGTTTGAATTTATTTCCGTTCACGTGCGACTCTGCGATCTGTGCAGCCATGTTGGGAAGAGCGAGGACATCACAACTCGGCCAATTCCTGCTGCAGCTACAATCCTGATTGACTAAATCAAATATCAAATATGGCTGCCAAACAAATATTTCCTCTCTACCTCCAGGTTCTCGATTCTAGCTAAAGCTAGCAAGCTAACAAACCAACCAATAACACTCAGGAGAATATTGATGCGTTCAAGTCCGTCCAGCGGTCCAGCTTCCTCTCTGCTCAGTCAGCACAGCTCAGATATCAGAGCTCGTTTTCCTCCTTAATTCATTCTATCAAAAAGTCTAAAGGTGATCTAATTAATAAAAGATGTTAAATGATTTGACCCGCAGGAGGAGGAGATGCCAGAGGAGGTGAACATCGACGACCTGCTGGATCTGAAGACTGACCAGGAGAGAACACAGAGACTGCAGGTACTGCCTGTCTGTCTGTCTGTCTGTCTGTCTGTCTGTCTGCCTGTCTGTCTGTCTGTCCGTCTGTCTGTTCCCACCTGTCTCACCCCTCAGAGTTTCTCATGTGGTTTCTCGTTGTGTTTACAGGAGATTCTCCACTCCTGCAACAACAACACAGAGGTGAGAGCTACATGTTAATATTCTGATATCATTAGTTATACTTATTACTTA
>NW_027283745.1:12500-16814 GCF_046629955.1 Centroberyx affinis
AGTCTGGAACTCCTCCCAGCTGCATGGAGATACTGCAATAAGAAACAAACTTACCCTGTCCTACCCTGTAGCTCCACCAAGCTGTGTATCTACCCCAACCAGGAGGTTCTGCACTGAAAACCAAATATACCCCCATTTTATCCCCACAAAGAGGGAGGTGGTACATTGCAAAACAAACATACCCAAAACTACTCTTGTATAAACATCTATCCCAACCATCGATGCTCCACCAACCAGGGAGATGCTGCATGAAGAAACAAACATACCCAACATAATCTTGGCTTCTGTCACTACCCAGATACTTATCCACCCCACCCGCCAGAGCTCAGCTGAACAGGAGGCGCTGTAATAGAAAACAAGCATACCTAACTGAATCCTCACCTTCAGTCTCATATCCGCTCTCAGTCAACAGGGAGGTGCTGTAGTGAAAAACAAACGTACCCAACCTAATCCTAGTCTGTAACCCCACACACCCACCCTGTGTACCAGAGGGAGGACTGATCTGAAAAACAAACATACTCTGTGTAATCCTTCGGCTGTAACCCCACCAGAACAGGGAGGTGCTGCACAGACAAACAAACACACCTTAACATTAACCTGGCCTAAAATGGAGGTGCTGAGCTGCGAAACAAGCACACCCCGTGTTCATCCTGTACCACTGAGCTGCACATCTACCCGACTGGTAGAGCTCCACCCACAGGGAAGCCCTGCACTGAAAAACAAACACACCCAGAGTCATCCTGGACGTTTACCCCGCCCACCCAAACACTTTCCTGCCTGTAACCGCGTCCGGTCAGGTGACCCCGCCCGCCGCTTTCAGTATGAGACACAGTGTGTATGAAGAGTTTCCTTCCAAAATAACATCTACATCTTTATTGATGAGAGTTTTAAATCATTCATTATCACAAATTATTCTTGAAATTATGAGCAAACTCAAACATTTTGATGATAAAATCGGTTGTGTTTTTGAAATATTGGCCGATAAACATCAGGTAGTTTTTGTTTTCTTCATAGAAAATACACACAGTCTTGTTTGGTAATGAAACTCCTCATGTGCTGAGTTATTAAACACAGATGGTTGTTATAGAGGGACGGGATTTTTCTGTTCTCTCACAATTGTTTTTTTTTTCTTTTCGGACACAAAACTCCCATTGATCTCTAATGGGAGGTGCAGTGTGTTGCTCATGCTCCTGCAGCAGCTGTGAGTCGACGTCCTCAGGCCGGGTCAGACCTGATGTCAGGCACAGCAGGGACTCTGTTGGTTTGAAGGTTTTCCCGGTGGATTTTATGGGTAATATTTGAAGAAATCACTTCAGGGAGGAAGCGGGTAAACTTCTCCGCTGTCCTCTTAGGGATGAGCAGATTGTGTTTCAGTGTTCAGGATGGAAAAGAAGAAAAACCTCCCACACACACACACACACACACACGGTCCTGTACACTTACATAGGAGACTTTATTAATAAAAAGACCTTCGTCAGGTTGGAAGGGGGAAGTTACCAGCAGCCAATTCATGAATCAACTCATCAATTCCGGTTCAACTGAGGAATTGGAATTTGAAAAAACTACAGGAAACAGAATTGGAATTGAATTGGAATTTCAGGAAGTTGAATTTAATTCAGTTAAATTCTGTGAAATTCCATGTTTTTTTTTCTTCCCACATATCTGAGATTCCACATAGTGTTATAGGTAACACTTTACAATAAGGGTCACTAAGTTAATTAACAGTTAACTAATGTGTCTGGTAATCATTTACTAATGGTGTTCATGTTAACTAAGGTATTAATGTATACATTATTTAATAGTCATCTTTATAAACCAAATCATGTATAAATTAATACCTTAGTTAACATGAACACCATTAGTAAATTACACATTAGTTAACTGTTAATTAAGGGTTAGTTAATGCTTATTAAACATTAACTAACCCTTAACTTAGTGATCCTTATTGTAAAGTGTTACCGTTTTATATATTATCAATACTGAATATCATAAACTGTTAAAGGAACCTTTCAGCCGGTATTTGATGCAGAACATGTGATGGTAATCCAGACATTATGACTGAATGTGTTTGATGTTTCATTTGTTTCATGTTTGATTCATAATGTTTAGAGTCGAGACAAACTCTCTTAGAAGTGGAATTTCATGAATTCAGTTCTGCTTCCTGTCATTCCAGTTCAGTTCACATTCTGCTTCCTCACAGCTGGGAGACTTTCACACTCACCCTGCAGGAGCTCAGCTGAGTTTAACATGAATTCTCTGTTCAGTTCATGAGTGGATTCGACTCTGGAAACTACAGATAACCTTCATTTGGAGTCCTGTTCTATTCTAAACATCTAGTCGACTGGTTAAACTGTGAAAGTGTCTGGTGAGCAGAGGCGGGGACTCGAGTCCCAGTTTGAACAGCCTGAGACTCGACTTGATGCATGAAGAGAAGACTTGAGACTTGACTTGACTTGGGTTCTGGTGACTTGGGACTTGACTCTGACTTGTACTCTGATGACTTGAAAAGGTTTCTAAAGTCTTGACTTGAGATCTTGTGTTTGTGTAAATGACTTAGATTGAAAGTGATGAGATTTGTTCCAGCAGACGACTGAATTTAAATTCTGTTTTCTGAATTTGTATGGAATGATTGAATTTATTGAAGTTGAAAGTTATAGAAATCAAACTCATGATGCTCTTACCAAGTTTTTATCCTATTAAAACCATATTGCATTGAAAAGTCCTAGATATTTAGTTTTCTTTAAGATATTAAATTGATACTGGACTCTTGATTTGTTCTGACTTGACTTGCTGTTCTACATTTAGACTTGAGACTTGACTTGGACCTCAAGACTTGAGACTGACTTGGGACTCGAGCAGAGTTGACTTGAGTTAGTTATTCTACAGGTAACTAACTCTGATTCAGAGTCTGTTCTGCTGTGAACCAGACTGTGTGGTGAAACAGTTAAAGTGTGAAACAGTGTTTTCCCTGCTGACCTGGTTTCAGAGTCGGACCACACCAAAGCCTATTTACAGTGTAAACATCTGATATCAGATCAGTTTGCATGACGCTCCTTCACACTGCTGCAGCGTGGTGTTCACACACACACACACACACACACACACACACACACAGATAACACAAGCTGTAACTGCCTGTTGAAGTTTACACATTTTTCAGCAGTTCTTGTTATTTTACAGCTGTCATCAAACAGGCACACGTCTTTTTTAAGAGTGCAGATCCGTTCTTTATTTGTGTATCACTTTATTCTCTCGTTTTCTCCCGTTTCAAATGAGACATTAACCACAGTTCATTCATACACACAAACTGATTCACTCCCTCTCCTCTTACTCCCTTATATAATACATCACATAACATAACGCAGTACACACACACACACACACACACACACACACACACACCCTCCTGCTGTACAGTGTTTCTCGGCCCTCAGGAACCTTCTCTGCTTGTTTTGTAATCCTGGTTTTCCTTGTTTGTATATTTGTCTGTTGATGCCTTGTATTGTTTGTACATGATTTGGAATAAATCTTTGGATTTGAAACGATTTGAACGTTTGTCTTTCTGACATTAAAAACTCAACAAAGGAAAAGTTTTTTATTCCTCTTACAAAACGACTGCTGACACGAAAATGAAGCTCATCATGAGTTCAGCTTAGAGAGGAAACAATCCAGGTTTTTCCTGTCCCATATCACCAACAGACCATAATATATCTGTGTTAAAACTCACTTTTCTTTTTTTTTACTAGAATAGAATATAATAGAATAGAAAAACTTCAGTGTCTTCGTTGAGGAAATATGTTTTGCAGCTTAAACAGCAGGCAACATTTATTTCAACATGGTAAAAGTAGAATCACTATCACAATATTAAAATAAAACGCATACTGTGCAGTAATGATACAGTTTCAGAGGTTACACTCATGATCGTCAAAGAAACAATATTTCAACAACAGATGAATCCTCCAAAAGTCAGATATGATGTTAATAAACTGAGGAAACACTGAAACAGATAGATAGATAGATAGATAGATAGATAGATAGATAGATAGATAGATAGATAGATAGAAAACTTTATTGATCCCAGAAGGGAAATTGAGTCTTCATAGCAGCCAAGACACACAGTTGACAAAATACATTACAAAATACAACAGATAAGAACACGAGAGGCTATGTTGGCTAAAAAGCAACTGACTGGATGAATAAATAAAGATATAAATATATAAATACTTGACAAGTTAAATAATAAAAAATAAAAGAATAATAAAAAATATCTGAGATCTGTGAGTTTAAAAACGGACAGACAGCGCCCTCTACTGG
>NW_027283746.1:0-19810 GCF_046629955.1 Centroberyx affinis
TTTACTTCATTCCGGTGTTTAAAAAAATGCACTGGTTGGCCTAAGGGGGGCGCTGTAATGTTTGCTTAATTGTAAAGGCTCTGAACTGCAGGCTGTGTAGTTCTGTGGACAGTGTCTGAAGACTAAAATGACGTCAAAAGACAGAAGTATGTGTCTTGTACCTGTCGAAATTTGTAAGATCGCAGACGCCGTCATTGATTTGTCCTACATTTTCATTGGTTGGCTGGACCAAGCCTTCTGTCGTTGCCATGGAGATGGAAACAGCTGTCTAACTAATTGTTTTGGTCGAGTGGGATACAAGTAGTGGTGTAGGAGTAGTAAAAATAGTAATGGATGGCTTTGAGGAGAAATTGGCAGAACAGGTGAGTGTCTTCTAACCATAAAACAGCCTTAAGTCACACACAGTATCACAAACACTGCTGATCAGATTTTGATAAAGCTTAAGGGAATGATGCATCTCATTGCTCCATTCTGCCATTTTTAAAATTTCACTGATTGGCCTGAGGGGGGCAGCACAACATTTAACTCTCTGTACATCAACACACATCTTGAACGTCAATACGGCTCCGCCTCTTTCTCTTTCCCAGCTACATACAATCAAGAAACATGAGGAAACATGAGGAAACATATTTTCCACTAATTGCCCCATTGCATCATTCATGGGGGACACATATTTAAAGTTATAAGGTGTGGTTCAACTTACCCCACACTCCCCTACTTGGGTTTTCAACTCTGCTGGACTGGATGGGAGACTCACACAATCAGTTCAGTTAGGACAACTCAGATATTAATATGTTTATTAATGGTTATGGCTCAGTATAACCACATGCATCATAACCCCCATACAGCACATTAGTCTAAACAGGTGGAGTTGGGGTTGAACTAATGCAGACTAACAGCAGCAGAGCAGCAGTCTGCAGGGCGAGCGAGACAGTGAGTGAGTACGAGTCATTCAACAGGCTTGACATCAGTGTGTGTGTGTGTGTGTGCGCGTGCGTGTGTGTGTTGATTGGCTCACTTGTAGTCAGTCCAATCAGCTGAAGACAGCCAGAATTTCCTGACTGAACTTGTGTTGCTCATATTCTGGATTCTTGAATCCATCCCAATCTCCTGGGCAGCAAAAAACAACCAAAACAGAGTCCAGGTTTAGTTTTGGTTTAGTTAAAAAAACATGATAGTGAAGTGATAAAGACAGTGATAAAATACCAGGGCTGCCAATGCTAGGAGAGTGTGTGTGTGTGTGTGTCTGTATGTGTGTGTGTGTGTGTGTGTCAGAGGTGTAAAGTAACAAAGTACAAGTACTCTTGTTACTGTACTTGAGTAGTTTTTTTGAGGATTTGTACTTTTTAAAGTATTTTTATAATGCTATACTTTTACTCTTACTCAAGTAATTTAAATAACAAATATTTTACTTCGCTACATTCCGTTACTGAGTAAATTCAGATTTTTGTTTTGCACACCGCACTATGAAAACAGCACGGTAGCATTGGGACGCTCGCTAACAGGTCCAGAATCACTTCCGCATTTAGGGCGACCAAACTGGTGGCTCGTTAGTGAAGTGGCCAATGAAATTAAATCGCGCTCAAGACTAGCTCGTCTGGCAAAGGAGAGAATCGCGAAACTGAGCATCCCTGACCGCATCTGAACAAGCTGTTTCAGTGTAAAATGGGTCAGAGACTCAGTTATTTGGCGTAGCACAGTAACTTATAATTACATCACAGTATGTACAGATAAGGCTAGATCTATTGTCCTTAAGGTAAAACAAAATTGCTGTTGGGACCCATAGGCTGTTAACTATTGTTTATTTATGTTTTGATACGTTGATGCAATAGTATGTATATTTATTATATTTTTATTTGTACATGTACAGGTTGTATGTCCTTTCCAATATCAGCATATCTGATTGTTTGTACATAGTATGTCTTTTTTATGTATTTTACATACAGATTTGTCTTGAGAAAATTGTATTAAACATGTTTTTCTGAATTATTTTAGTATTTTTCTCTTCCTGGTTAATGACATTGCATTGGAACATCTTAGGTAACACTGGTAACATGTGCTGGATGTGTGAAATGTAATTATTAGGGTAAATAATTAAAATATAAAACATTTTTAAAGTAACACAAATATACTTTTACTTGAGTACTTTTAAATAGGCTACTTCTTACTCTTACTTGAGTAATTTCCTGGACTAGTATTTTACCTGTACTGTAGTTCCAGTGAAACTGTCTGTTCACCGTTCTAAATTAATGCGCTGGCTAATTTGTATGTTCGTGAAAATCTTGATATTGATTTGGGGACAATGACATGGCTGATAGCTAGCTAGTCTTGTTGTTAAACATACTGTCAAATTATATTTACTGTTTGTTATTGACTTTGAATGTTGCTAGCATAACGTTAGCTTTCTGGCTCCTAGCTGAGCCAAAGGGTTCTATGAGCTGAGCGGACTAGAAATATCTCCTGCTGCCAAGTCCTATCTAAGGTTCGTCCTATTTACTGGAGCAGTGAACAACGTTTCCGTTGCATAAGAACTTTGTGGGATGGTAATGACTGTTCCAGGTATTAGTCAAACCCTCAGGTGTTACCAGGGAAACTGAGTTATGGCTTGTGAAAAACTTTAGATTTTGATTACAAAACGCAAGAAAATATAAATTAATGGACTCAATTTTTTTTTCTTGGCAAGTGACCATGGTATAAGCGGGATAATGCACTTCAAGGAGTCCATTATCAGGAATTAATGGACTCTGCGGACTCCTCTGCTGCACGTCGGACGGTTCTGGCCTCCCCGTCGTCCATTAATTCCTGATAATGGACACCTGGAAATGCCAAGACCACTTACTATCAGGATAAAATCAGCAGCGCCAAGGACGCTCGTAAATTATTTTCAGCTTTTAATTCACTCCTCAAACCTCCACCACCCCCACCCTCAAGTTTGCTCACGGCTGACCTCTTTGCATCCTTCTTTACTGATAAGGTTTCTACCATCAGTAATCAGTTCTCTGAGCCTGACCAACTCAGTCTGCTACCACCAGCTAACAGGACCTCACTCCTGTCCTTTTCCCATCTCACTGAAGAGCAAGTCTCCAAACTACTACTTGACTCTTGTCCCACTACCTGTCCGTTGGACCCCATACCCTCCAACCTCCTGCAGGCCATCTCTCCCACACTTATCCCTGCAGTCACGCACATCATCAACTCCTCACTCTCAGCGGGTGTGTTCCCCACTGCTTTTAAGCAAGCCCGGGTTACCCCGCTACTAAAGAAACCTACACTCAACCCATCTCAGGTTGATAATTACAGGCCGGTTTCACTACTCACCTTTCTTTCCAAAACACTTGAGCGGGCGGTCTTTAATCAAGTCTCTGAATTCCTTTCTGAGAACCGCCTGTATGATCCCAACCAGTCTGGCTTCAAACGCGGACACTCTACCGAGACTGCGCTCTTGTCTGTAGTAGAAACACTGCGATCAGCTAGAGCTGCCGGTCAGTCCTCTGTCCTACTGCTACTTGACCTATCGGCCGCCTTTGACACGGTGAACCACCAAATCCTCCTCTCCACACTCGCTGAGCTCGGCTTCTCAGGATCTACCCTCTGCTGGTTTGAGTCCTACCTCTCAGGGAGATCCTTCAGAGAGTCTTGGAGAGGGGAAGTGTCTAAATCCCACTACTTGTCCACAGGGGAACCTCAAGGGTCAGTGCTTGGACCCCTTCTCTTTTCATTATACACCACCTCATTGGGTGCAGTGATCCGCTCACATGGCTTCTCTTATCATTCATATGCTGACGATACCCAGCTCCTCCTATCGTTCCCGCCAGACGACCCCACAGTCTCGGCGCGGATATCGGCATGCCTCGCCGACATCTCGGCTTGGATGAAGGAACGCCACCTTCAGCTTAACTTGTCAAAGACTGAGCTCCTTGTCATCCCAGCCAGTCCCTCTATACAACAACAAATCAGTATCCAACTCGAATCAACTGAGCTCATACCCACAAAGTCTGCCAGAAACTTGGGTGTCATGATTGATGACCAGCTAACCTTCAAGGAGCATGTGACTTCTGTTGCTCGGTCATGCCGATTTGCTCTATACAATATCAGGAAGATCAGACCCTACCTGTCTGAGCATGCAGCACAACTCCTGGTACAGGCTCTTGTAATATCACGCCTTGACTACTGCAACTCCTTACTGGCAGGGCTCCCGGCCTGTACTTTCAAACCTCTGCAGATGATCCAGAACGCGGCGGTACGTCTGGTCTTCAACCAGCCCAAAAGAGCACATGTCACTCCGCTATTCATATCCCTCCACTGGCTCCCAGTTGCTGCCACAATAACCAAAACGGCTCCGACCTACCTGAACTCCCTCATTCAGGTCTACGCTCCCTCCCGCTCACTACGCTCTGCCATGGAGCGGCGCCTGGTGCTGCCACCACAGCAAGGCCCTAAGTCTCTAGCCAGACTCTTTTCTTCTGTGGTTCCCCGGTGGTGGAACGAGTTGCCAAACTCCGTTCGATCTGCAGAATCCCTCTCTATCCTTAAGAAAAGGCTAAAGACCCAGCTCTTTAGCGAATACCTCCTTTCATAAAAAAAAATAAAAAAAAATTTGATGCCCTCTATGCATTACCTCATAGCACTGCCTTGTAGCACTCCCTCGTAGCACCTATGTCCTGTTGGACCAGAACTTAGCTTGTTGCACTGTCTCGTAGCACCTTTGTCCTGTTGGACCAGAACTTAGTTCTATAGCACTTACTCTCGTTGTTCTCTCCTATCTAGAAACTTGCTTGTGTTGTATGCAAATCTCATGTGTAAGTCGCTTTGGATAAAAGCGTCTGCCAAATGTGAAATTGTAAATTGTAAATTGTAATTATCCCTTACGTGTACCAGAGGTGCGACAGTCAAGTCCCAAGTCTAAATGTAGATTACCAAGTCAAGTCCATGTCATTAATGTCAAGTCTCAAGTCTAAATGTAGAACAGCAAGTCAAGTCAGAACAAATCAAGAGTCCAGTATCAATTTAATATCTTATAGAAAACTAAATATCTAGGACTTTTCAATGCAATATGGTTTTAATAGGATAAAAACTTGGTAAGAGCATCATGAGTTTGATTTCTATAATCAGTTTCAACTTCAATAAATTCAATCATTCCATACAAATTCAGAAAACAGAATTTAAATTCAGTCGTCTGCTGGAACAAATCTCATCACTTTCAATCTGAGTCATTTACACAAACACAAGATCTCAAGTCAAGACTTTAGAAACCTTTTCAAGTCATCAAAGTACAAGTCAAGTCAAGTCTCAAGCAAGTAAAACTGGCTCGAGTCCAAGTCATGTGACTCGAGTCCCCACCTCTGATGTGTAGTTTTATTTTGAGTCACAGCTGTTGAAGATCCCTGAAACCGACATTCCCTGAAACATGAAGCTTTAGTATTAATTTAATTTTTGAAACACAATTTATTGTTCATATAGGACGGGTGACAGAGTAATCGTTCCTGTCTCTTTAAAAAAAACTCCCCTGCCTGGTCTGTTCTGTCCTCCTGCATTTGTTTAGTTTCAGACTGGATCAGAAAAGCAGATTTATGGAACAAGATGCTGGAGACAGATCAGATTATTGACAAACAGAAGAGAAGGTGACGAAAATGCCTATAGTGTATAAACACCTATAGTGATTGTTACAGTAACAGGAATTTGGGATGAATAGGCCAATTCATGATTTCCATTTTATTGTGATTGAAAGTATTGATCTACAAGGTGGTGATGTGAATGCCCTAACGAAAAGAAGAGAGGCTGTTTGGATTTTTTTTTTTACTTTAAAAGCTTGTACTCTAATGTAGTGGTTCTCAACATGGGGTCCTTGAGGAGGTCCCAGGGGGTCCGCAGCAAACTACTCCTGGTAGTTTGTTGTTAAACTTCACCATTATTCCATTTACAAGAAGTTAACACAATTAGAGAATGTAGCAGAATGACTGTTGTGATCATAGTTTCTCTGTTATCTCTCTACCTACAATACAGACAGTCATGGAGTTCTGGACAAAATCAAATCTGACAATAAAAATATTCTCAGATTTGGGTCCAAGGGACAAAATCAAATGGGTCCGTGGCCCTAATGTAAATAATAAATTAGGGGCTCTTGATATGAAAAAGGTTGAGAATCACTGTGTAATGAATGAAGAGTTCAATGTGAACACATTTTTATAGTCTGTGCCTTTTGTTTTGCATCAGGTATTAATAGACTAATGCTATTGGCATTTATTCAGAAAAAAGAGACTGACCTAATTTCTGATTGGTCTGTTGTTAATTAGGCGGCCATCTCACCTGTGGTGGCCTTTTTAGATTGGTATTTATGCTCCATTGTTCTTTTTTCATGTGACCCTGATGAAGGCATGTTCCAAAACGTGTTGGTTTTTACTGCATCAATTAAAGCTTTCCACCAGCCTCTTAGTGTAGCTGAATTCTTCCCTTGTCTAATTATTTCCAGTTACTACATGGCTTACTTAATAAAAAAATAAACAACTGGAACTGGAGAATTTATACTCTGAGCGGGTAAATGGTATTATCAATAGATCTCGTGCCACTTGGATGGAAAAAGGGGAGAAGTGTCCTGCTCATTTTTTAAAGATTAAATCGAAGTAATTTTGTCAAGAAAAACATTATGAACCTGTGTACCACAAATGGTGTTATACTTACATCTGCACAGGAAATATTGTGTAAGGAGGTGGATTATTTCAAAGCTTTATTTTCTTTTGAGAAGGAGCCAGAGTCTCTCGCTGGCTCGGATATTGAATTATTTTTTCCGATAAATTATGATCAGACACTTTCAGTACATCAGCAATTAAGTTGTGAAGGTGAAATTTTAGAAGGAGAGTTACTGGATGCCATTAATTCTTTCTCCTCTGGTAATTCACCTGGGATTGATGGCATTCCTATTGAGGTTTATAAGACTTTTTTCACAGAAATTAAAAAACCTCTGATGGCATCTTTTAATGGCACTTCCGTCCCCAGAGGCATCCTTCTTTAAATGTTTTGAACAAAAAAATATTCAGTTCCTTTGTAATAATAAGCCTGACAAGATTAAAAGGCAATATATATATACATGAAAATGGTGGATTAAATCTAAAAAATATTGCAGCTATGAATTTATCCCTAAAAGCATCTTGGATTAATAAAATTTACCATAACAGTCTATGGAGAACAAGTCAAAACTTATCTTCTGTGTACTTATTCTTTGACAGTAAATTGTTTCCCTTTTTTCAATTAAAATCTCACCACTTTGAAAGGCTATTTAAATGAATATTAGTGAATCTCTCACCCTTTTTTAAGGATGCATTGAAGGCTTGGTTGAGTTTCCAGTATTACCCTCCAGATATCCCATGCAAAATCAGATAATATGGATGTCAGAACTGTTAATAGATGGGAAGCCCTTTTTATGGAAAACATAAAACATAAAGAGAAATGGAATTGTTTTTATAAATGATATACTACATAGAGGGGTGATTTCCTTTCATACCACCAATTCTGCTGTATGTATGGTCAGATATGTGATATTTTTAATTTAAATCAGTTGCTTTCAGTTATCCCAATTAACTGGAAACGGAAACTAAAAAAGAGTGGATACAGACAGCAGGTCTGTGCACCTATTACAAGGTGTCAGAAATGGCTATCCAAAACAAAGATAAATAAAATTATTTATAATTTCATTTTACAGAGCAGAAGCCTTACTGCTTTCCCACATACACTCTGTTCCTTTTGGGAAGACAAATTTAATATTTTGATACTTTGGAAACAATTTTTCAGAACAATTTACAAAACAACAATTGATTCCTACTCCAGAATCTTTCAATTGAAGATATTCTACAAAATCACTGCTACTAGAAAACAAACATGTTTAATATTGAAAAATCATCATTATGTAGATTCTGTAATGAGGAAGAGGAAGACCAGTTGCATTTGTTTTTCTGTTGTCCATATGTTTCAAGTGTGTGGACCAATATCGAAAATTGGCTAAGGCCACTCAATATTTATTTTAAACTTACACCTTTAAACATTATGTTGGGGGTTCTGGATGAACACTGTCCCCAGATAATAAATACAATTATTCTGTTAGGTAAAATATTTATATTTAAAGCTCAATCAAGAACTAATTTGAATCCAAGTTTCTTAAAAAATACAGTGTGAAGCCAAATTCTTTTGGAAAAAATAATTGCTACAAACCATTACAAAGTAGCACAAGACAATATGAAATGGGAAAAAAATTTGCTCTAGTGAAGAGTGGGACTATAAAACTCTAATACACTCTACCTGTCATATGTATATTTCAGTTTCTAAATGTACTGGTACTGTCAATCTAATTATTTGAATTACTGCAGGGATCCTATTATTTTTATTTTGTTTTTTTCATTTTTATTTACTATTTTTACTACTTTTTATTTTATTTTATTCATTTTTCTCTCCTTTCCTTTTTTTGTGAGGATATATTGTCATATAATTATATTGTTGTGTGTGTTATGTGTATTATTTGCCTGTAATAATAAAAATATATATATATATATATATATTATATTTCCAGTTATTTCCAGTTCATGCACCTTTGTTTAAGACAAAGTTGTTCTTGTCCTTGCTCTTCTAAACAGAATCTCTAAAAGCACCAGGGTTGTATCTGAGCAAAGTGCTAGCAGAGAACTTTCTGGTGCCTTTGGAGCCGTGATGCTGCAGTCTGATGGAGTTGGACCTGTGGACAGTGAGTGGGTCTGCTGGAGCTGGGCTAGACGGACTGGATGAGACTGGTGAATGGAGAACTCGATCCAAGCAAACTCAATAGTGTTCTCAGGGAGCCATCTTATATGGGGTATTGGGCTGTAGCCAGGCTGTGGGCAGTGGTGCCGCGGGACTGATGAATTAATGATGAATTAATGTGGAGTCAATGACATATTATTTTAAACAAAGTTGTACACTCAGTCATGGTACATTTCTGGTGACAGATTTGAAAATTTCAGATCAAAACAAACAGGATGAAACTAAAGTCAGGGTCAGTAGTCCCAAGATTGGTGGAGTTATGTATTTGTCCATTAATTGAATAAATCACAATTTTATGAGCTTACACACAGAACAAGACACTTACTGTCACAGAGTAAAACAACATAAAATAGTTAATGTCTCTTCAGAGGGAACTGAAGAATATCACATTTCAGTCCGTATAGGTCATAGTCCTTTTTTGTAGTGGCAGAACCCAGTGTCCTGGTCGGTCGGTCGGTCGTTCGTTCGTTCGTTCGTTCGTGAGTCTGCAAAGAAACTGTTAGCTCTTGTAGTTTCATGGTTGGAAGACGCAGCATGTTCTGGCGAGTTCCTTGAGTCCAGTGCTGGTTAGCTTATCGGTCCTTATCGTTATCTGGCATCTGCTCTCACCTGGATATGGGTATGTTGTGTCTGTTCAGTGGAAAAACATGTACTGAGTGTGGCGGGAGGTCTTTGCATTCAGCACAGGAGCACGTTCAGCCCCGACAAAACGTAGCAAAACGTTTATTTCAACGAAAACGGTGGTGCGTTGAACACCCTGTTGTGTTTCGCAAGCGTTGCAACTACGGCAGCTGAGAAGGACATTATTTGCGTTCTTTTCAAAGAACTTTTGGAGCCTGATGAAATCGGTTTAAATCCATGTTTAATACTACAAAACACGCTCAATGTTACAGTCACTGCCCTCTCCGTCCAGAATAGCAGAAAACATCCCAATGGAGTGAAGGGGTTTGTGGAAACTGTGCTTCCTAATTATAGTGATCCAACATTTGCCTCATTTGCATTTCAAGATGACAAGGCAAACATTTCAGGTGAAGGATAATCCACTTCTTACCTTCAGACTGTGTTACGATCTATATGAGCTAATTATTTTATTATGAGTATTAGGCCTATCATTATTGCTGATCATTGTTGTTGTGATATGATATTGTAATATTTACCATTATATATTTAGAGGAGTAGAGTGGAGTAGAAAAGTTTATGAAAGTGTCACTCCACATGGTTCATACAGCAAAAGATACAAACATGTCTTCTAGTTAGGTTAGTTGTTGCAGACACCAAGCTGCAGCAGACACATGTGTAAAGGACTTTTGTTGGATCCATTGTGCGCACTGCCTTTTTAATACGGCGGGGTTTATATACACACCGCTGCTGATTGGCTAACACCTCTGACACACCCACCAGACAAGAGACAACGAACCTCAAAGCCCGTTGCACACCGTTTAGAGGAAACATGACGTTCAACCCAGAAACCGTAGCAAAACGGTGCACACCGTTTTCAGATTGAACGAGCCCCTGGTCATGTGTGTTAATCAGTCTGCTCTCTGAACAGGGGTCGGCTCCTACAGCAAAGACTCATCTAATTCAATTAGTCCTTAATGTGATGTATTTCCTGTAGATACAGGATGTTGGGGCGGGACATAACACAGGGAGGGATCATTCAAAAGTGTAAACCAATGGGAGATCAGTTAGGGAGAGAAGTTTGATTGGATGGGAGGGGCAGAGGGGCGGGACTGTTAAAAAATCTGTGATGTTTTATTGGTTGAATTTTTATGTCGCCTACTGGTGCAGCATGATGTCACCACTAAAGATACATCATTGTATTGTATTGTAAGAAATGTGATTTTGATATGAAAATAAAATAAAAGGACAAAGTGAAGCTCATCCTTCCCTCTAATTGTGCCATCCACTGTTAATTTTTTGGGGAACAAATATCCATTGTTGAAATTTCATCATCCATTGACAATCTATAATATAAGCATGATGATTTTGGCCAAATCATCAACCAGCTAGCAAAATACTGTCCGGCACATTACCACCTCATTAACAATTAATACTTTCAACCAATCACAGCATTTCTTCAATGACATTAGCAAAACCAGGAAGTAAACTGGATTTCTAAAACATTTTGAAGGGGCATTAGTCCTTTTTCCACAATACTGACAGCTACAATATTTTGGGCAACTTTACATTTACAGGCCCTTTGTTGAATCGTGTGAGATTGAAAATGTGATTTTCATTGCACTGTATCTTTAAGACTCCAGCTTGTAGGTTCAAACCAGGACACCTTACATCTTTATCATCATACCAGGCATAACAGGTAAGATATCGCATTTGGCAGGAGCTGAACTAGTTTTGGTACTGGTAGTACTTCCAATAACAGATACAGTCTGTTTTGTCTACAGTGACCAAAAGATTACTATGAGCAATGGTGCCACACAACATCAAGGTGTGGCTTTGTGTGAATATATATTCACGTGAAGGCTCCAACTGTGAGCAGATTCTGGGAGTTTGTGCTGAAGATGGAGAACTTTAAAACGACATTTAAGACAGTTATTGCTCGATTTGCTGAAACAGCTGACATCTATCTCTGCATCATTCTGATTTTTTGTCACCATGTTGTGTTTGAGATAGACTTGGCATGCGCTTGCAAACCAGGAGCAACTGACTGCAATTTCTACATGGCTTTTCCTTTTTTTATCATATGTTTCTTCATACTCTGGATGGACAAGTCATTTCAGAGAGCATGGAGGTATACATGTAGACGTTGCTGCCTGTGCAATTTTTGTTTTGTTTTATTGCGGTACATAATCAAGGCAGGTTGTGTAGGAGCACTGTGGGTTGCATCTGTGTTGATTGATGCAGACTGGTATGTCTGCTGTGAAACCAATGGAACCAATGGAACCATGGAGCAAGCAGAGCTAGCCTGCAAAGACAAGAATAACAACGTCACATCTGAGGAACGAGCTGTTATTGTTCAACTCAAAAACAAGTCCAGGGTGAGTGTTTTTCATGTTTTATGGAAGTCATGACAGTCTGTGTTGCCCCTTTACTCAACAGTAGCCTTACTGCACTGATTAACCTATGGAAAATATTTGTACATACACAATAATACTGTGTTAATACAACCAGTTCCTTAATGCTTCTTTTTCAGATGATTGGCTTGGTTATAGTCCTCTGTCTCACTATTGTGGCTGCCCTTATTTCGGGAGTACCATGGAGTAAATTCAAGCAAAACGTTGTATTTGACGAACTGATTTTGGAAGAGGAGGAAAATCAAGTGGCAAAGCATATGAGACAAGCAGCAAAAGACGATGTGATTAAAAAACTCAAGAACTATGGGACTAAAAGAAATTGGGAAGACTTTAACATCACTAAAGAACTGATTGAATCAGCAGAACAACAACCTCCCAGAGGGGCTGAAGCTTCTGCTGATGAAGCTACAGATGAAGCAGCAGAAAGAAAGGTAATTCAAAGAATCAACGCCTCTTGGCTTCCTGCTGAGCTTTGGATGTAATTTGTGTCATTATCATCTTGATTTTTAATTTCTCTCATTCATTAAGATGAAACCTAAGTTAGTATCTTACAACGTGAAGTTACTGCACCACACCATGTTGCTTGATTTGGAAATACCACAACAGAACTATTTTGTTGAAGATGGTAAATAAGAATAAGAAATGAAAATGAATTAAACAAAAATCAATAAAATAAAACCACAAATGTAAAATACAAAGAAAATAAAAAATGTTTTCAATATGTTTGAGTTTTCAACATATTGTATAAACGTAAAACAAATGCCATTATGTATGCATATTTACAAATACCCAATAATATATATATATATATATATATATATATATATATATATATACACACACACATGATATGTATATGATACATACATATTAATAAACAAACTATATTAAAATTGATTAAAAATACATACATAATTTAAATAAATCCAAATACATTACATAAATGTTAAAATAATAATAGTAATAATAATAATTTTAAAAGGGTACATTACCATAGAAACACTTACAATATATAAATATTCATCAC
This sequence comes from Centroberyx affinis, assembly GCF_046629955.1. Taxonomy (NCBI): domain Eukaryota; kingdom Metazoa; phylum Chordata; class Actinopteri; order Beryciformes; family Berycidae; genus Centroberyx; species Centroberyx affinis. The sequence continues at coordinate 12,844 of NW_027283746.1, forward strand.
TTATATTGCACTATATTGATCTAAAACAGTTGCTTAAAGACCTCTATTGCAGAGGCTGTAATTATCCTTCCCCAGACTCATCCAACATATGAGATAAATCCTTGTCCCTAATATAATTTATAAATGGGCCCCAGATACTTTGAAACCTTTCTTGTTTGTCCTTGAGTGTGAATGTCATTTTTTCCCAAAGGTAAACACAGAGACATTTCCTTAAGCCAATACTTTTGGCTTGTAAAAGGCACAAGTCTACAAAGATTTGTTCTCTACGTTTTATATTATGTCCCTCTGGATAAATGCCAAGAACAAAAACAGCAGCTATTTGGATTGATAAAATCTCCTGTACTACTAATCCAACTTCTTCCCAAAATTCCCTAATTCTTGGACATTTCCATATACAATGGAAAAATGTTCCCTTGTCCCCCCTACACCTGTTACATAAGTCTGGAATGTTGGGATTAAATTTATTGAGTTTTTCTGGTGTGATGTATACTCTCATTAACCAATTGTATTGCAGAAGTTTTAAACGTGTGTTAGCAGTTTGAATTTGAGATTTATTGCATGCCATATTCCATTCTTCAATTGGTATTTCCTCTTGTAGATCATCCTCCCATGCTTTCAATTTAGATTCTGAGGATTCTAGTGATCTAGCAATCAACAAGTTATACATATGATTCCTTTTCCAAAGGGATTTTTAATTAGAACTTTCTCCAGTGAGGATAAAGCAGGGATGGCCATTGATTGTTTTTGATTAGATCCAATAAAGGGAGCTGTAAATATTTAAAACCTTTTTTACAGGGGACATTGTGCATGACGACAAGTTCCTCAAATGTTTTAATATTCTCATCCTCAGGACTAAAAATATCATTAATTTGTCTTACTCTCACTATAGGGTTGGATGTTCTCTTTTTAAGGTTTTTAGGATTATCAGAGTATATGTTTGCTGGCAGCTGAAGCTTTACAGAGCGAGACTCAATGGCCCTCATTTATCAATCTAACGTAGAAACCAGCGCAGATCCGAGTGCAGAAATCATCTCACGACAGGGTTCACGTGTGATTCATGAAACGTTCGTATCTCACCGATCACAGCGTAAGAATGATCGGGCGTTAATAAACGTGGAGGCTGAAAACAATCGTCATTTAAATATCACGCCCCTAAATATTCTCGGTTTAGAGGCCACGCCCCCAGAGTTTACCACATGGAGATACGTAATACGTCCAAGAAGAGAAACTTCTCTGACCTCCAAATAGAAACTCTAACATCCCAAGTCCAATTGAACCAATTAGTTCTATTTGGCAGCCTGAAAATTGGCATCAAAGGAAGTCGGAAAAATGCAGCATGGAAAGAAATCACTGCTGCGGTCAACAGCGATCAACAATCGAACTCCAGCTGAGGTTTGAATATTGAATTTATACATCCGTGATATGTATAGCATATATATATATATATATATATATATATATATATTTATATATATATATATATAAATAATAGTAGCTTAATATAATAGCTTGTATCGCAATTCTTTACATTTAGGTGAAAAAAAAATGGTCAGACCTCAAACAAGTAGGCTATCTCAAAATGAAAGAGAAATTAATCTTACACCAGAAAACTGTTAACCCCGTTAATTGCAAACAATTTGAAAATACCTATTTTTGTTAGGGATAGGCTTTATGACACATAGTCGATGTAGGCCTTTACAAAATAGAATATCTTGCCACAGGCTACATATTTTTAAGTGATGCATATGTGGCTGCATATGCTTAGATGCCAGTCAGAATATATGGTCTAATAACAATTCTCAGACTCAGCAGATTTACTCTGCTGCACCTCAAGTCCAGCTGACTGGAAAACTTGCTACAGGAGTTGAGACTTGACGTGAGATTTGATCGTAGCTCCGCTCACGTCAAGATTGATAAATGCCGAGCTTTGCGTGGAAATGACCGTACGCCCAGTTTTCTGTCGTACGTTCGTTTCGTAAATGAGGGCCAATGTCTTTCCATGCTGGCAAGTTTTCTGTTGAGTAATAGAACCTTATAGCTCTAACTTGAGTTGCCCAGTAATACCACAGCAAGTTTGGGCATTGTAGCCCTCCCCTGTCATATTGGCAAACAACCCACAATTCACCATCAGAACAGTCCATCTCTACCTCGCACTGAGGGCAGGTCACTAAACTCACACACAACCTTTGTCATGGTTTACAATGTGTGAAAATGAAATACAACATAAAATTCTCTACCACAAGAGAAGGAATAGGGAATAACAAGAAATAACTAGCAACACTACAGTAATGTTGCAATAAAATGTAACACCAACAACATGACTAACAAACTAACAATTCTAATGCCCCCGGGGCATGCTGGGAGTCTTCTCCCAACCCCTATCCCGCGGGACGCTACAGCATGCTAATCGGAAACTAACTTACTAAACAAGAGCCAAGTCATAGTTTTCATATTGCGATGCTCATCTAGTCCTGTTCTCCTCTTGAATTCGCCTGATGAAATCCTCCGCTTCAGCCGGTTTACTGAAAGTTTGTGTTCTGTCCTTGTAGGTCACCAGCAGTCTAGCAGAGAAAAGCATGCAGTGTTTTATCCCCATGCTACAGAGCCTCTGTCTAACAGAGTCAAATTCCTTCTGCTTTTTGCGCACTCCTGCCACCAGGTCTGGATAGAAACGCACTGGTTGATCCTTGTAGAGAATTAGTTTTTTGTCATGGGCGTTGGGCTCTCGTCTCTGGCCAATACGATGGGCTCTCTCCAGTATAAGCTTAGAGCTTAGTGTCGTGATGCCCAGTGTCCGGAATCCAATTCTCGAGAAAAGAGCAGGCGTCGTCCCCCTCCGCCTTCTCCGGTAGATTAACCAGCCTCAAATTAGAGCGCTTGGACCTTGCCTCGAGGTCTGTAACTTTGTCTTCCAGCTCCCTCTTCTTATCCTCGAGGGTCCGGACCTTAGCCTGGAGGCTAACCACATCATCTTCTATGTTGGAAATACGGACCTCTGCGCTTGTAATACACTCCCCTATCTCCTTCCTCACTCCTTCAATAGCGCTCCGCTGTGGGCGCATCATGGTCCACGTCATATTTGTGTTTCTTAACCGGAAGCCAGACAAGCACCTTGGGTGTGTTCCATTTGGTAATGATTTCCTCTCGACTCCTCGCCTCGCATCTCTTCCTCGACTCCTCGGTCAAAGGTCACGGAGGAAACGAGGAGATGTGAGGAGGCGAGGTCTCGAGGACGCATTTTGGCCAAATGGAATGCACCCCTTGTGCCTTGGGCTTCGTGCCAATGATAAAAATGAATTGTTGGAGCTTTCTCAGCACTTAGGAATAAGAAGGTAGGAGTTGTTCCAGGCAGGACGTCAGATTAGTAAAATGGTCTTTGAACATATTTTCTATCAGAAATAAAGTTTACCATTATTAGTGAGCTGTCTCTCTCTTTTCTGCTTTCCAGGTGTTCATGGTTCTGAAAGACGAACAGTGGCTGCCTCTCGGTGTAAGTTTTTATTTTCTTACTATTTTCACAAAGGAACAAATGAAAATTAAGTCCTTTATTAAGTATCTCTTATTAAGTCCTTTACTAAGTATTTATTAAGTACTCTCCAGTATAAGCTTAGAGCTTTGTGATGCCCAGTGTCTCCGGAATCCAATTCTCGAGAAAAGAGCAGGCGTCGTCCCCCTCCGCCTTCTCCGGTAGATTAATCAGCCTCAAGTTAGAGCACCTGGACCTTGCCTCGAGGTCTGTAACTTTGTCTTCCAGCTCCCTCTTCTTATCCTGGAGGGTCCAGACCTTAGCCTGGAGGCTAACCACATCATCTTCTATGTTGGAAATACGGACCTCTGCGCTTGTAATACGCTCCGTACACTCCCCTATCTCCTTCCTCACTCCTTCAATAGCGCTCCACTGTGGGCGCATCATGGTCCACGTCATATTTGTGTTTCTTAACCGGAAGCCAGACAAGCACCTTGGGTGTGTTCCATTTGGTAATGATTTCCTCGACTCCTCGGTCAAAGGTCACGGAGGAAACAAGGAGAAGATGCGAGGAGGCGAGGACGCATTTTGGCCAGATGGAATGCACCCCTTGTGCCTTGGGCTTCGTGCCAATGATAAAAATGAATTACTCACCATCTCCCAATACAAATGCCAACTCCAACCCAGCAATTTTAACACCAGATGAGGTTTAATTTACTGGTGAGGTTGAAGTCCAAATTATACTGCAACTAAAACGATGGTTACAGTGCCGTGGACTTCAGAGGAAAGGGAAGAAAGATGCGCAGGGGAGAATAAAAATCCTGATTGTAGAAAAAATAAGATGAACTTGTTGGAGCTTTCTCAGCATTTAGGAATAAGAAGGTAGGAGTTGTTCCAGGCAGGACATCAGATTAGTAAAATGGTCTTTGAACATATTTTCTATCAGAAATAAAGTTTACCATTATTAGTGAGCTGTCTCTCTCTCCTTTCCGCTTTCCAGGTGCGCATGGTTCTGAAAGACGAACAGTGGCTGCCTCTCGGTGTAAGTTTTTATTTTGTTACTATTTTCACGAAGGAACAAATGAAAATTAAGTCCTTTATTAGTGTTGTATCTGCTGTTTCTTTCCATTTTTTATTTCTGTTTCTGAAAAGAAAATACAAAGACCAAAAATTACACAGACCATGCAGGCCTGGAAAGGAAATGCAATCAATCACAAATTAAAAGTGACAACAAACCTCTGAGCTCAAACATTTAGGTTTTCTTAAATTGGAATGAGGAAGATAATTGACTGACTAATAAAATCAGGATCAGGATGAAATATTTTTGTTCACAAGCCTGGAGAAAGTTTGTTGTCCCATCTGTCTTGAAACAGAAGCTGTTCATGTTGCCAGCGCTTTATAACCAATACACAAGAGTGTTGTCATCGACTTGGTATGTCTGTGTGTCTCTAACACCTTTTGATAATATCTGTTTTCATAAATATAATAACATGCATACAGTGATATGAAGTCCTCTTTCATGTATTTATCTCACATCTCTCCTGCATTAGTAGCTGCTGTATGAACATCTTTCCTGAATATTTCATGGTAGAATCACAGGATATATCCTTATTTTATATAATGTTTTATAAAACAATGCTGTTGTTTCTCTTAATGAACTAGCTACCAGATGAATCCTTTAACTTCTGACGACTTAAAACAAATTGTGTTTTTTCCAAACAGAGTCTCAAGATGGAGCCACTGTCCAGCAGCGGTTCATCAAGTTCATCAAGCAAGGTGTAAAAAGACGGACTTCTACGATGTTTACACTCTATATCTCTCTATATGACACCACACACACTCAACAAATGTTTTAATAGTTTACCAAAAATATATTAATCAGTAAATGTAAGATGAATCATATGACAAGCAAACTCAATCAACATTGTGGGTGTAGTGATACCAGGGAGCCATTTGGAGAAAGCCCACAACCTTTCTGTTGCTTTCTTGAATCAACACCAAATGGCCTATCACAACAAGCGGCCATAAAGGTGTTTATTTGACACAATCCACAGCTCCAAAAGAGTGGAGTCTGCTGGCAAGAGATGTCTCCCCAAAAGCTCTTGGGGATTAAAAACAGCATACTACCCCGGCGAAGAGGTTTGAAACTCTCTCACACATTCCACAGTTACAGTTAATGACCTTTATCTTTCAGCCATCAGGAGGAGAAGGACTCAGGAACTCAGGAATACTAATCAATTATACAATCACACACCCATACTTTTCACACATCTGAATATAGGGAACAAAAAGGAACAAAAGACTGCTGTTGACACTTGCCAGAGTCTCATCTCTACCCCCCTCTCTGAAACAGGACAATCATAAATCTTCCCCCCTTTTCACATTTTAAAACCTACTTTCAACTATTTTTTCCAAATGTCTTTAATGAATTTATTATGTAGTTTGAAGTATACTATATAGATGTGTTAACTATAGGCCCATATATATGTTGAAGATGTTTAATCAATAGTTAAGTTACATGCATATACAATGATGTGTTAAATGATTGAAGTTGTATCAGATATTCACATAAAAACGCTCTCTCATTTTCATGGTGCTACACTGCCACCTTGTGGTCACTTACAACAACGACATGTCAGTATAAAATGTCAGTGTGTTGAACGTATTAAAGGGTTAAATTGTCTTTTTATATTAATCACGCAGTTAGAAACACAAGTTACATATTTGAGTTAACTTGGTGAAGACTTTATAGCCACAGATTAGACCATGAAGGTTTATTTGATGTCCTTATATTGATGTGCTATATTTGAATGTAAGTTCACAGGTTTTTATTATTTCGATCAGTTGACAACAGTAATTGGTGGAGATGTAAAATACCGGCGTATTATTTTAAAAGAAATCTTTATTAAGATCACTTAGTAATGGATCCCAAAATAAAATAGACTAGATCAGCGGTTCCCAAACTTTTTAGGCAACACACCCCCTTCTACATCCCAACCGGGTTGATGCACCCCCAATCCCCCACACCTTCAAAAAAAAAAAAAAACACAACATAGCCTATTTATAGCCGCATTAAAGGCGTCAAGTTTAATCATGCACAAATAATCAGAACACACGTAACAAAATATTCAAGAGATCGCAACAATGCGCACTCACATTCAAATGAAACTGAAAGTGCAACAAAGTTTCAATAAATTGCAACAAAGTTACGCACAAACTTCACTTTTAAAGAGCAAAGAGGACGAGGACACACACAGGCTCAGAGGCAGAGAGGCCCATCATGAGAGAAGATGGGGAAAATGCTGTCATATTTTCAGCCGCATTAAAGAAAAATTGCATCAAGTTTAAATTACAATAAACCATACATGACATAGTGGTTATGGAAATTAGAAGACCAGTAATTTGAATCAAATTGCAATAAAGTTACACACGATCCACCATGTAAAGAACAAATAGATTGACACATGCATAGGCTCAGAAACATAACTTGGACAAAAAGAG
>NW_027283747.1:0-7500 GCF_046629955.1 Centroberyx affinis
CGTGAGAATGAGAGTGAGTAACTGTTAACATATTTCCAGGAATCCACCGTCAATTCCCATCCAAGTGTTGCATAACAACCAGTGGGAAATTGTGCCAAACACATAAATCCTTCTTCAGGTAACGTTTAGAAACAATAAAATTAAACCGAGTACATAAATCAAATATCCAAAGCTGCAATGTGCTTGGGTATGCATAAATCATATTTATAGTGTGGCCTTCAATTGCATACTTATCTGAAAGGCTCTAAGAGGCTCTTAAAAAACACTGCAATGGAGTCTAACATGATCTGTAAGAGACATGATACAACTGAAAACAACCTAAGTGACAGAAGTGAATCTCATTAAAGAAATCCCCAATTGATTCTCCTACATATCAGGCTGCCAATTTAAGTGTTATCCCTCCCTCTCCTTCTCTTTGCTAGGCGAGGCTCCAGAAAAAACAGCAGAGAGCGTATCTCGACTCCCTGCCATACATCAGGCAGCCATACTACAGCACACCGATCCCTTTCTGGGCTATTTTCAGTTCCACGACCACAAGGTCATTAATAGACTAGAATAGCCCTGGGTTGTGCAGGAGAAGAAACACAAATGAGAAGCAAAGAAGAAAAACATATAGGGGGGGCAACACAGCTTTTTCTCTGCCTTCTCCTTATCAGAATTACCTTTAAAGTGGCCCTTTAAACTCTGCATGGCACCAACACTGTGAGGGCTTGAGGCTCCATTCCCCATGTAGCTCAGTGTGTAAGAGCATGGCATTAACACTGCTGTAGGTTTGGGGTTTGATTTCCATTGGGGCCACCAATAGGCTACTAAAAGTGTACGCACTCGTGTAAAAGCCGTTTCAAACCCCCACATTCTGATTGGAGGATGGAGGTCAGCTGACTCACCATGGGGGCTCCCTGGTGGCCAATGACATCAGGGCGTGGTTTGAGGCTGGTGGGGTCCATGATGCAGGGGGAGGTGATGGACAAAGGGACGATGTAGAGGCCCAGTAACACACTCAGATACAGCAGCAGCACCACCACCTGGAACCCTGGGAGGACAGAGACACAAGAACACACCTCAGCTTCACTCTTATTCATTAATATGAACAAGGATAATACAGACTTACTGATTCTATCCATGATTTAAACGCAAAGTCAAATGTCAAAATGTATATCTGTATAAAATTGTCATGCTTATGATCTTTTCCTCTCATTTTTCATAGCTATTCAAGGGACAAATCAACTTTTTGGCAAATAAATGCTTTGATTAGACCTTTTTTTTTTACACTTTTATGACAAGATTGTTAAGTGGTTTCACCTGTGTGCCCAGTAATTAATGTGGTGCATATGCTAAGCTAGTTTGTATCTTTCAGTAAACGTAAACAGCATACTAAAGCATTACATACTACACACACACACACACACACACACACAGACACAGAGGTGAGGCTGCTATCAACCTTCTCATTGCAGAACAGTAAATTGATAAAATAGCTTTTTCTCCTAAAAGAGTGTTTTCTTTTAAGATATTATTTGATTTGTGCCCAAGATGACACTTTTGTGCAGTCTAGGCCTGTTGTTCAGTTTGCAAAGCGATGTATGATGTAACTTTTTGTGAATATGGGTAATGCACGATGGTATTAATAGCTATGCACAATGGCCAACAGCACTGACCTCAGGGGCCAAGGAAATACACTTTCCCCTGCAACATCTCAGTGTAAGTCAGGGATGAAGGATCTTGGTGCACACACACACACACACACACACACACACACACACACACACACACACACACACACAAACACACACAAGGCCAATGTTAGAGGACAAGTAGACAAGGAAACGCTTTGGGTGCATTTGGAGGTGATTTTTTTTTCCAGGGTCCAGGTTGAAAATGTTGTTATGTTGGCTGCAGTTATCCTTTAAGGTTTAGCTGGACATGTGTGTAGGTATCCACACTCAATACTGTATGTTGAATTATGGAAGCAAGACGCCATTTTTCCTTGTGAATTGAACAATATTCTCATGTGGCGACCATGTGGCAGGAGTGATGACACAACAAAAAAAAGACAAAGACAAAAAACGATTGTTTAATTGAGTGAGCAAGTTCGAATTAAAACTCTAAATCTGCTGTTATTTAAATGTTTCACACAGTACCTGCTTCTGTACACAATATGGCACTGAAATGGGTAGGATGACCTATTTCTCTGTGAAATATAGATAAATTGGCCACCGAAATTTTCCCTGGCAGTTTATTATTTTTAAGCTTATCAGCCCTTGGCATTTGACCCAAAAACTTAATTTCAGACACTGTCAACCATTGCAAAAGATTTAATTCAATACTTAGTTTTATAAACGTTTGATACTTTAACCAAATATGTTGCAAGCTGGAATTCCATTTCAGCTTTGCCTTCAGAAGGCGTGTGGCTGCAAATTTGAATGAATTTAGTTGAAAGAAAAAGAAAAAGAAGAAGGAGTATTGTAATAGACAGAGCGTCTGTCTGGATCTGAACAGCAGACTGCAGCAGTCAGAGTCAAACAGCTGAAGCACCAGGTCCTCAACTGGATCCCAGTTTAATTAAACTGGTTGACAAACACTTACAGAGGTGATGATGACAAACACCCAGCCAGCATGTAAACCTCTGTGGAAAAGCTGCTACAAGCTGACCAGGTCAGTGTAGTAACACAAGTCATTTTGTAAGACATCAATGCACAGATTAATTCAAATTCTATATTTATGTTGTCGTTTATTTTCATCGCAGAGTTGATTTATTTATAAAGTTGTTTAAGTTATTGGTCTTGATGTCAAAGTTAGGGTGATTTCCATGGTGCCTTTTGTTAAAATAACACAGTGGTTCCCTCTGTGACATTGTTAGATGTGGTATCGTAATAGCTTAGAATTTTTAGATATTAAATTTAGTATTGGTATTGAAGTCAGTTGTGTGTGTGTGTGTGTGTGTGTGTGTGTGTGCCTTTGTTTGTACATGCCTCCTCCCTCGACCTGGAGTTCAGTTTAATCATGCAGTCATTTGAGAAACTATAATAAGCCACCCACGGGTGGTGTGCTATTATTTTCCACAAACCATGAAGCAGCAAATACCCTGTAAATTGCAATTACTGCCTTGCTGCTCAGTCTCAAGCCTGCACAGGGGACAGAGGAACAGTGATTTCTTTCACTTACAGTACATGAGCACTTGCCAACATTGTTTTAATTTTAACACTGAAACAACAGCGCAGTGTGAGGTTAGGAGGGACAGCGGCAGCCGTCCGTCTCTGAAAGGTGAATTGAAAAGTAGAACAAATGTATTGCTGATCCCTAAGGGAAATCTGAAGTAGACAAGACCCTCTCAGCAGTGTGTAGTAGGCTGGTGTTTATGCTCATAATGGAAAAGCATTGCTCAGTGTGAGTACTGTTAACAAATGACTGCAGTGGTACGGTGAGTTATGGTGAGCCGGCGGCGCTCCGGTGTGCTAGGAGCAGCGAGGAGAGAAGAAGTGGCGCCGGTCATTTTTGTTTCTACAGCAACTGCTGCAGAATGAGTGGCAGCGTAATGACAGAGCGACTCCAGAGCGGCAGGAGGAAAGCTTCCTGTTGCTAACATGCGACGCTCCGTTGATCCCTGAGCACAGAACTCTGTTTCCACCTGCTCCCCCCCCCCAGGGAGTCGCCCTAACCACATCTCGTCTGGATCTTCTGCAAGGTGGACCTTCAGCTTTAGTTTTTAGTTTCTCGACAATAGAATAGATAGTTATTCGACAATAGAGAGCAACGTAGACACAAGAAAAAAATGCATCTCCGCTTAAAGTTGGCAAGGATAACAATAAAGTCAGCAGACTTATTTCCATTGTGGTCCTTGAAGTGTACATGGGAAGAAAATGGCGCAGATTGAAAAATCTAGACAGGCAGTGTCCTCAAAAACAAACCATTACAAACTAAAACCACATCTGGCAAAACAGGTTCAAGCAACAATCACCCAACTAATACAATCAAACAACACAATACCACAACTAATTCAATATAAATTATTCCTAGACTAACACTCCTATATTTCCAAATTATCCATGAGCCAGGTTTTGACCTGCTTTTTAAAGTCTCCATGAAATGTACTTATGAATGAATGAACTCCCATTACTTTTCCTTCCTGGAAAACAGAGTATGTTTCATGGTGACCTCATGCTGCACCAGGAGGCAGAAATATAAATTCCAACCAATAAAACCATCACACATTTTTGAACAGCCCTGCCTCCTCTCACCCCTCCCGTAAAATCAAACTGCCTTTCTCTCCTTCACTGATATCCCATTGGTTTAGACTTCTGAAATACATCAAATCAAGGAAGTAAAGATGCTGTTTGATGGGGTCTTTAAAGAGATGTGGGTTAACTTTACCTTTAATGTGCAATGGCATCTTATTCCAGTTCTCAGCACCACAAAACTCAAAAGAACATTTACCCATGTTAGTCTTAAACCTAGGCAAAGGCATGCTAGCTCTGGTCTGATATGCAGGTACATCCCCAGCTCTCTGGAAACAGCCATGTAGTTTCTCTGGGTCTCTGTTGTTAGATATTATGGGCCACACTGAGCTGTAGCTGGACTGACTTCACTGCCACTGGTAGCCATCCCAGCTGCTGGAAATGCTGTCCTCCTACATAGTCCCTTGATGCCAGACCCAGCACGACCCTCACTGGTTTATTTTGGGAAATCCGTCATAGGGCATCGAGCGTGGAAGGAGACTTTCTCTCGTACCTCTGGTCCACCTGGCGGTCCTGTCTCCCGGGCCGGGATGCAGGGGCTTCTGGCTTCACTGGGAACAAACCGCCCACAGTGCCGATGGGAAACCAGAACGCTGCTCCAGCAACGTCTGTACCAACCTACAGCTGGGTCACGATAATCTAGAGACGGGACGATCTGCTTATCTCACGATACGATTCGATACGCAATATGAGGTTCGGGATTCAATACAACCAGGATACGATGTGATAAATAAAAGTTCAAAGTCTGACCGTGCAGAATTCTGTTCGTTGCTGAGACTCAAATCTTTCTAGCGATGCCATTGGCTCGCTAGATTGTAAACAACAATTTAAAAATGTCATTACAAAGTGACAATAATATAATTTGGATGGAGAGCTTGTGAAACTTTGATGGTCAAGAGTCTCATTAGTGATTACTACAGCAGAATAACATGGAGCTGATATCACCATTCATTTTCTGCCCCACGATACGTGTTGTCACATTTTTGTATTGCAATATATTGAATTTCGATTTATTGTCCCATCTCTACGACAATCATAAGGATTTTTTTATAATAACATTCTTACCATACCTCATTTTGTCCGAGTTTTTAAAGACAATTTTTCTTGTTATCATCAGTTCAGACAGCAGAATTGTGCGTCACGATATCCCATAATCACCATATCATGATTCCACTGAAAGACAGAGACTGAGAAGCAAGAGTCACTGCAACAAATCCTGACACCAAGGCCGGAGCAGATGCTAAGGCAACGTTTTGAGGCTTTGAGCTGGGATGAGGATTCACAAACAGACCAAAAAAAACCAGACCGTTTACACTGTCTGAACGTGTTTCCTATGTACAATAACACAAGTGCACATGTTAAGTTTTTTTTTATCAAGTGCTTTTGACAAACAGGTTCGCCAGAAAGTGCTTTACAGAAAACAAAGGACACAAAAATGGATAAAAACAAGGATAATAATAAAGAATGGATAGAACAAGTACATCACAAACTCTAAGAAATGGGACCTGTGTGTGTGTGTGTGTGTGTGTGTGTGTGTGTGTGTGAGAGAGATAGAGAAAGAGAGAGAGAGAAACAAGCTGAAGGAAGGAAGCAATGGCAAAGTAATACCGTAATCCCTGTCACCACATGCACGACAATTGCAAAAATTTCTATTTCATGCTCAAATCCTTGAATTTGACTTTTAACTGCAAAAAAAAAAAAAAAAAAATGATGCTCTTTGAATTTAAAAGTGACATTTAACAAGTCTCTGCGTTATTTTGCCCCCAAATCCCCTCTGGACCGCATTACTACCCCCACATGAGGTGCAGTGATGGTAGTTTTGTTTTTTCCTGTGTACCTGCTGTGCATTTCACTATCTGTCCCTCACAGGCTCCTGGTCTTTTTCAGAGAACGATGCTATTCTCTTTCATTACATTTTAATCTGGAACACCATTGTAGAATTCGAGCCACATCATTGTGATTATATGCTGAATTGAATAAATTGCTTTTTAATATCTTTGTTTGAGTCGAATTGGCAGGCAGCAAAGAAAGTTGCACACGTAATTCTGATTTTTTTTTCCCCCACCTTGTCATCCTGCCAGCTTAGAGGTTTTGGCAGCGGAGAGGAGTCAAAACAAATCTGATTCCCTGTAACTTTATCTAACATGATGGACTTGTCTGTCTCTTCTTCTGTGGTGTTCATACCAGTTAAGATCACACGAAGAAATAGCTGAATATGAGCATCAGTCCAGACTTCAGTTTGTTCTGCCGGGCTTTCCGAGCATGAGGAACTGCATCCGTCTCTTTCTACCCATAATCCCTGTAGTTTGTTCAGATTTCGTTCTCACTCCTAACAAACCGCACCTCGGTTCTCTTGTTAGAGGACTGAGACTCTCTGTGTCGTTACTTGGTGCCACCAGAGTCCAGATGGCATCACTCTCACCTCTAGTTGAGTTAGTTTGGCCAACCTAAAGGCCAGTTTAGACCAAAGATTCATGACGAGACGAAAACATTTTAGAACATTGCAGGGAAAAGTTGCAGCTGTGTAAACCGGCCCGTCTCGGCTCGACTCGAGCCGGCTGGTGGCATCGCCTGAGACTCAGCTTGTCAAGTTGCCAGTGGCTGGTTTTAGAACGTAAGGTATGTCACCTGTTTCAACAGCCAATCAGCTCATAGTGAAGTCAGCTGTAAGACAATCTCTGAACCCATCGTCTATCGGTCTGACGACGATTAGACTCTGGGGGCGACGGCCAATATTTCGGGGGTTTCCGGTGTAGCCAGCGGACATCCGGGCCAAGACTTCCTCTTCCGTGCGCCGGTCATTGTTTCCAGTCCGATTAGCAACTGGCGACGCGAGAATGGAGTCGGAGTTGAGAGACGACGTCTCATATGCAGATATCTGTTTATAGAGATTAGCCGAAATGTCGTCTGGACCTAAAAAACTTGAACAATCCGGTCGTAGACGTCGTCTGTCAACTCCAACTCCATTCTCGTGTCTCAAGTTGCTAATCGGACTGGAAACAATGACCGGTGCACGGAAGAGGAAGTCTTGGCCCGGATGTCCGATGGCTACACCGGAAACCCCCGAAATATTGGCTGTCGCCCCCAGAGTCTAATCGTCGTCAGACCGATAGACGATGGGTTCAGAAATTGCCTTACAGCTGACTTCGCTACGAGCTGATTGGCTGTTGAAACAGGTGACATACCTTACGTTCTAAAACCAGCCACTGGTTATGGGATATGGGATATATCATACAGAATAGTGTTACATATGTTTTTCTCTGTA